>NW_026040048.1:1500000-1655000 GCF_023375975.1 Astyanax mexicanus | reverse complement strand
TTTGTTTTTCTGTCCCCACTAAACTATAAACTTTACCATGAAATATAATTATTAAAATCCTTCAGAGATGTATTTTTTGTGTGTGTGACTCCAAATCCTATCTATGCTTTAATAATATTTTTTATAATAAATCAATAATATTTAAGTTATAATACACATTTTAGTTGTGTCCCTGTTTTTTTACCCATTCCTGTAACCTCATGCTATTAGCATAGCCACCATTTAGCTGTTTTTCATGTTTTTGCTAATTCTATGCTAAAAACTCATTCCTGTTACTTTTATTCCTGTTACTCAAAATATGAAAAACAACAGGACTGAGTGTCAGTAACAGGAGTGGGTTCCAGTAACAGGAGTGATTCCTGTTACCTGGTTTATTGATTTATTAATGTGAATTTTAGTTCATGTAAACCACTTTTTTCCAATTATTTTTGGTTCATCATTCATTCATCCATGTGTTTACTAAATTGCATGATAATAAATTTGATCAATTTCAGATTTGGGGCTTCTTGAAAAATAAAAATGGCCTTGCATCATTTAGAAAATACAATGTGCATGCATGTACAGTGTTTTTTGGGTCAAAAATATAAACTATTTGAACATACAGTAAACCTCTTTCTTGAGAGAAAATCAAAGGAATTAATGGACTTGCTTTTAAACATGCTTTTTAAATGTCACATGAGTTTTGATAAAATGACAATTTAACCATCTTTGGATTAGAAACCTTGTAAAAAATAAGTAAAGCTGCCTGAGTTTGACCAGTACAAGTTTTGAATAGTTAAATATATGTGTTACTAGATTTGGAGTTAAAAAATAAAAATAAGTTTAATTTGGAAGAGTTACAACAGGAAAATGGCACCCATTCGGTGGAATTGCCACCGAAGTATGGCAATTTTGGAGCTGAACTGGGTGTGCTAGAGAAAGTAGAATCCTATACTGTGAAACACTCTAGCCCTCTACTTCCTGTTGCCACAGCCCCAGTATCAGACTGGGATGGATCTCTAAGATATGTTTCTGAGAACTGCTTTGCAGGGAAAGTTGGACCGAGGCTTGCTGTAAGGGTCTGTCTGTGCCTCGATAAGAACCAGAAGAACCAAAGATCCAGCCAAGCTCTCTGACTGACTGAAGTTCTGCCCTAACACTCAGCTTCCTCTCGTCTCTGTTTCTTCTCTGCTGCTGCCAACTGGCTTCAGAGAACGTGTACTACAAACTTCAGCAAACAGCCAGACCCTCCTGCCAGTCAGATCAATCACCGGCTCACTGGACGGAGGGACTCGGGGAATGGACTTTACATGAGAGAGGACAGGCTCTGATATCCAGCCCAGTCTGAATCATTCAGCAGGAACGTGGTAGATATGCACGGAGGAATTAGGCAGCAGAGGGAGGCAAGCTTCTCATATTTCTTGGTATCTTTTCAAACATTTAAATCAGCACACAGATTTAGTGGGAATAAGAGCAAGCCTTAGAGTTAGTAATGCCAAGCGTTAGAGTCCTAGAGTCTGAGGTAACAGCTGGCCCAGTAGATAGATGGGCAAAGATATAATAATAGAGTTATTGGGACTGAGGGTGTACTTACAATAAGCACACTTTGGTTGAATTGTGTTGGAGCACAGTCCTGCCCGCTCCCCATTCCCCCGCTGGCCTGCACTCACACTGCATTTAAACAATCCGTGCCCGAGCACGCTTACGTCATTACTCACTGCTCAGTGGGCTTGCTGGATTTGTGTCAAATTCAGAACCCCGGTCATGAAAAGCACCCTCTCATTTTGATAAAAGTGGATATAATCCACTTTAATTTACTTACAAATATGAACCAAAAGTCACAGTTATCTCAGTCACCATATATACAGAGCAACACAGCATGCAAATACGAGAGAGGGGGGCTTTTCCTGGCAGGGATGCTGAATTTAGCATATTTAGCTTATTTGTCCACAATTTTAATTTAATTTAACTTTAAGAAGATGTAAAATAGTGATGCAGACAGCATTCAGAGTTTCTGTGAGGGAGTTTTTAGAGGTTAAACCATTAAATCAAGAGTTTACTAACAAATACATATTACAAATACCAACTGTAAAGGCCTATTCTTTAAATAAACAAATCATTTATGATCATTAAATTACTTACGTAAAAAGCAGAAAGTGCAATACACACCAAACATTAGCATTAACAAATATGGGGAAAATGAATGAAAATATGGCTGACTGCAGAACAGTCTGACCACAGGCTACCTCACTGGGCGCCAAGTTATCCAGCAGCCAAGCACTGCCACTATGATCAGGAGATTGCTTCAATTGGTTTGAATCCGGAGCCCTGCGAGAGCACAATTAGCCTTGCTTTCTCTGTGTGGGTAGATGGCGCTCTCTCTCCACATCACTTCTAGGGTAATGTCAATCAGCACAAGGCGTCTGTGAGTGTTTTCATTAGATTGAATATAATCTACCAATGTACTTAGATCTAGCAGCTAGATGTGTTCAATCTCAAAATCTCAAAATTAGAAATATTAGATATTTTGAAATAGCAGGGTTAAGAACTATCCTTATAGATAACTGTAAAAATGCATACCTTACTAGCTAATAGCTAGATATTCACATTTCAGACTGGCTGGAAAAGTGACGCAGCAAACAGGTATTTAAAGCAGCACTCAGTCACATTTTTAGCCTAAATTGGTTTATCATGTTGCCACTCCACTAACTTGCAATAGGCAAAGTATTACTCGTTTCTGCTCTACTCTTTTATCAATAAGATGGTGCGTACACGCTCAAATGAGAGAGGGTGCTTTTCCTGGTGGGGGTGCTGAATTCGGCACAACAGCGCCATGTTTGTTTACAGGAACGCCGCATTACTGATGTCATCTTGTTCCGTGCTTGGGCATGTCCTTTAATGGTTGCTCAAAATTTTTATTGTAGTTTTCCATTTCCAGTACATTGTGAAAAAATCCAACATACAAAAATGTCAATGATTAAAGGTGATAAAGCAAAATCTGAGCAAAAATAACTTCTCAATGGAGAAATGTGACACCATTTATATTACAGTATGGGAAACAATTTTTTTTTTTTTATCAGTTTTCACATAATGCTGCTTTAAAGGACAATTTCCAAAGCTAATGCTATGTGTGTAGCAGTGAACGTTTAGCATTTTCTATTAGTTTTACCTATAATATTCCCCTTTATAGACTGGTTGTTTCCTTCTCTGACTCAAATCAACCAGTGAAAATCATTCTAACCTTTTCAGAGAAATGAACCATCAGAGGCTCGACTCCTCCCTCCAGGAGCCTCTGGACGTTTACAGCTCAGAAGATTAAAATATTAAAGTCACGCTTCACCTCCGAAACGCTGGCGTTCACTGCTATCCGTGTTAGCATTTTTAGAGCAAAATATCCCATTAATATTTCAGGCTTCTGAGCTGAAAATGCTTAGAGGGCTCAGGTGGGAGGAGCCAGCGTTTCACCAACACTCGGATTGTTCTGTCCTGAACAATAACTCCTTTAAGCATGAGCTCCACAGAAGCTAGCGTTACTTACACTGATGCAGCTAATTTAAAACAAGCTTGCGTGCAGGAATGGAGAGGGGGAATGAATCGATTAATGAATAAAAGATAACAAGGAATGCTTTAGTCACGCTTTGCTGCGATGAGTCAGCGGACGGGAGGGAAAGTTTTGGGGTGAAACTTGAGAGTATCCCCTAAGAGTGACAAAGTTTCCTGCTAAACTAATGCTAATTTACTCATTCCTTCTCCTGATCATTTAAACTGCAGTCTCTAGAGGGATAATGGAGCTCTAGACAATACCTCTGGGATAAGCTGGACTGGTATGGAATGCTCTGATGTTTTCTTGTGGCAGAATACAATCAAATCCTCCTCACAGCAATGTCCCAACTAGGGGTGTGCCATATCATATGGTACGCAATAATATTGACAACATATTTAAATATTGTGAACGATATTATACCCTGAAATATTGTGCCATATCACTCACCCCTAATTATCACATCAAGGTACTACTTTTTTACTGTTTTTAGCAAAAAACTAATTTATATTGTTCTCATTTTCTATTATATATCTACTAGATACAGATTATATCTGTCCAGTTTCATTTATTTTACTTTAATCCTGGATATATGGAGATCTTTTGAGTGTATTATTAGTATCATGATATTCTGGATCATTCACCTCTTAGGGGTTAGGGGTGTGCCATATCATATCGTTTGCAATAATAAAAAAATACTTTTCATTTTGTTGCAGTAGTGTATTCTTGAAATATCGAGAATCAATAACGCGAAAATACCATGAAATATCGTGATATTATTTTAGGGCCATATCGCCCACCCCTAGTCCCAACATCTAGTTTTACAGCTTCACAAAAGAGTAGAGGCTGTTATTGCAGGAAAAAGGAAAAATTCCCTATTAAACACCCCTTTTTACAATAATATAATATTTGTTATATAAATAAAGTTGAGTTGAATTGAATATATATACATACATACATACATACATACTGTACATAAGTATTTGGACAAATACATTTTTGTAATTTTGCCATCAACAATTAAGATCAAGCCAAACTAACCTCTGAGGTTTAAATAATACAGACTCCTCCCACATCTAACACTAATGTGGTGAAAGTGGTTCTAATTTTAGACATTAACTACTTAATGTGGGCGTGTCCTCCTGAGATTTTGGTTTATTACATTTTACAACTTCTGTTTCAATGTTCAATGTAATTTTGGTAACACTTCCTATGAACCCTGTATTCATAATGCATTATAAATGCATTATATGACATGCATAAGACCGTATAATGACTGTAAAAAAACTGTATGATTACTATACAGGGTTATAATAAGTACTTTCAGCGACATCCATAACACATTATAAACTACAGGTGTAAGTGTTTATAAAGAAAGGGCTTACAATGCCTTATAATATCTGTTCATAAGAACATTATACAATCTAGTGTTGTAATGCACTACAACACAGATTTGGTATATTTTGTTATAATGCATTATAATCAGCAGCTATGATTTCTCAAATTAAGCATATGAAAACTGACTTCACTTAAAGTCAGTAATGACTGTGTATAAAGCTTTATAATGTGTTATGCACTTATATAAAAGCTTAATTTGAGAAATCATAGCTGCATATTATAATGCATTACACCTAAATATACCAAAATATCTGTGTTGTAGTGCATTACAACACTACATTGTACAATGTTCTTATGAACAGATATTATAAGGCATTGTAAGCCCTTTCTTTATAAACACTTATACTTGTAGTTTATAATGTGTTATAATATAATGTTGCTGTAAGTACTTATGAGCTATTATAAAGGCTTTTTACAGTCATTATAAGGTACTATGCATGTCATATAATGCACTATGAATGTAAGGCATTCGTAAGGCATTATGAATACAGGGTTCATAGGAAGTGTTAGTGTAATTTCTTCCATTTATTTGTTTAGTAACATAATCTAAATAAATAATTAATCACTTATTCTGCTGTAATTAGTCTTGATCCACTTGAATTTGAAAAAATAACAATAACAATGCAAAATATAAAAAAAGGAATACAGGAAAGAATCTTCTTAAGTAGAAAAATAAGTGGATTAAACAGACATAAGAGAAAAATGGTAAAATACAGTAGCAGCAATAAGTGTGTGTGTGTGTGTGTGTGTTTCTGGCAAATAAGGGCACAGAGAGCATCCATATTTTAATATTAATTAAAAAGTAATCTACCATCTGAAGTTCTGAGCAGTAGTGGTGTTGTTTTCAGTGAAATATGAAAGGACGTTGGAGTCAAAATTGGTAACATAATTAATGTGTTAAAAAATTAAACATGTTAAAGTTTCCAGGTTAATCATGTGTGTTAACACTGACAGTAGGGGTGGACGATGTGGCTCTAAAATAATAGCACAATATTTCATGGTATTTTTGTGATAACGATACTCTTTGCGATATGACAAAACATTAATTAAAAAAAAATAAAATAAAATAAAAAATATATATATATATATATATATATATATATATATATATATATATATATATATATATATATATAAAGAATACACTACTGCAACAAAATTACATTTTTTATTTTAATTATTGTATACAATATGATATGGCACACCCCTAACTAAGATATTAAAAAATACAAGAATTTTATCAGATTTGTAACAGAAGTCAATGATCCTGAATGTCATGATGTTAAAAATGCACTCCAAATATCTCCATATATCCAAGATTAAAGTAAAATAAATGATACTGGACAGATATAATCTCTAGAATTATATACAGGGGTTGGACAATAAAACTGAAACACCTGGTTTTAGATCACAATGATTTATTGTGGCGACGGACAGTTCTGGTGGAAACAGGAGAGTTGAGGTGCACATTGAATTCTGCCGTGATTTATTCAGCCGTGGTTTTTATGTTTTTTGGAAAATATCCTGGTTAGCACCTGAACATCCTTTTCAGACAGCTTCCTCTTACAGCATCCACAGTTAATCCTGTTGGATGTGGTTGGTCCTTCTTGGTGGTATGCTGACATTACCCTGGATACCGTGTCTCTTGATACGCCACAAAGACTTGCTGTCTTGGTCACAGATGCGACAGCAAGACGAGCACCAACAATTTGTCCTCTTTTGAACTCTGGTATGTCAGCCATAATGTTCTGTTCATTGCAATACTTTGAGTAAAACTGTGCTCTTACTCTGCTAATTGAACCTTCACACTCTGATCTTACTGGTGCAATGTGCAGTTAATAAAGATTGGATACCAGGCTGCTCCAATTTAGCCATGAGACCTCCCACACCTTTCATTGTCCAACCCCTGTATATAGTCTCTAGTAGATATATAATAGTAAATGAGAATAGTGTGAATTTTTCTTTTGCTATTTAATAATTAGGGGTGGGTGATAAGGCATGATATTTCAGAGTATATTATTTGTCACGATATTCAAAAACGTTGCAGATATTATTGCGTATTATACGATTTCGCACCCCCCTAGTTGACAGCATTTATAAGCTAGTTCTTTTAATACTGAGCTCAATAATGAGCTGTTTATAACATTTGTTTTCTAATGGCTGTAAGTAAAGGGGGGCATCATTAGGCTAAGAGATAACTAAAGAGATAAGAGACACTTTCAGAGACAGGAAATGCACAATTAGGAAAGACGGAAAGCACTGGTCAACTCAGCAGCCCAAAGGATCTATGGCATGGTTGATGATCACAGTAGGAACTGGGTCACTGGAGTTTACTGATGATGTATCAGGATGAATTCTGGAGATTACAGAGTTCTACATTCTTCTCAGCTTCACACAAACGCTCAAAAACAGATGGTGCTTGATAGATAATGACCCAAAACTTCATAAGCTTTATAAGACAAAGACATGCAATATTTTCCATTGGCTAATTCAGTCACCTGACCTCATTCCAACAGAGAAGCTTTTAATTTACTGAAAACAAACCTACAGCAGAAAGACCCACAAACCATCAGAGGCCAAAAGCAAAACATCCTGACAGAGGAGACTCAGGATTTGGGGATGACTATGGGGTTCAGACTTCAATCATTGACTGCAAAGCATTTACATTCAAGTACTATAGTCTAATCCAAGCATTACCTCCTCATTACACCTCAATTAGATACTTCATTCATGAAGAAAAACTCCATTGCTTCATTTTAATTCATTTTAAAAAAGAACTGTGAGCAATCTACTGAAGTTACAATTCTGAAATCCTGTAATCTGCATATAAAATGCCAAAACGCAGAACTGAGGAATGACCTAAAATAAAAGCAGAAAAAAGGAAATCTGCTGGTTTATAAAGTGAATTCCAGTGAACATCATGTAGGTTGGTCATTCCTTTTCAAGTGGTGAAGCTGCACAGATTAATTCCGACCTTAGTTCATAAGTTTTTAGCTTTTAGCTCCATTCAAACCTATTCATAGAGGACTCACTTATGGGCTTATGAGTTATTTACTGATATAACAGGGGGAATGACTGGTAGGGTGGTCAGACTCTCTATAAACAGCTCTGGTGTCTTTTGGACCCGTGGTTCTCTCTTTCTGTGATCTCATTGGCTGTATGTAGCCGCTGCTCCTGACTTCTAGTTGCAGACTGAGTCAGATATTAAACATGTTGAATATCTGCCGGGCAATCAATGAAAAACCTCTGCCGACAGAAAAACTGGCTGTCATGTCTGGTGCTGAAAGCACACCCGTGTCTCCCACACTCAGCTCTACCTAACCAAGCTTCCAACTACAATACCCAGAATACACCATGACATCAGGCTCACTCCCGATCACATGACACACAAAATCGTGTAGTGTGAACCTGGCATAAGGTGTTTAGGATCGAAGGTTTAAGTCAGTCTTTTTCTCATCCTGCGTTCAGATAAAATTAACTCGTGACATGAACCAATAGGAGAGCCACATGAAACCACAATGCAAGCACGGGAACGTTTGCGGAACTGGACGTGGATGAGACTCCGGCGACGGAATCTAGTTGTAGTGTAGTCTGTATCTTAGCCTGTGACTAAAAAGTCTGTGACTAAAAAGTTTGACTTGTCTTTAGATGTGAGAGAGTGTCAGATTTTAAAGTCTATTAAAAGTCTTTTCAGAGTCTTTTCAAAGTCGTCTATTATATGGTTAGCATAAAACAACTTAAAAACTATTTGTAATATTGCAAAAATATTTCATCTTCTGCTTGAAAACACAAGTACAGTCTGTGCTTGTCTAAATGAACTCAGATGAGTCAGAAATAACTCAACAAAATGTAAGGAGAGCAAGTTTTGAGCTGTAGAATTAATGGGGGCCTTAGAGGGTTAATTAATGGCTCATACTTTCATCTGGTCCGGGTTCAGTCAGGTGCTTCCACATGGCAGCTTTTTATATTTCTTATGGAACTGTGATTATAGCCTGGAGCACAGCACACAAACTTCAGCCCCAATTTGACCTCGATTTTGCCATTCAGTTTATTTTTCCATTCGGTAGAGATTTTTTGATTGACAGGTGATTTGAAAGTGATGGTGATGGATAATCTGGAAGTTTGAGAGCGATAACAAGTCATTTATAAATCTTCAGACTGAGCTACTAAGCTGACCCATACCAACATCATATTAAAGGTCTCATTCCATCGTTTTTTTATTATTTACTTATTTTAAAATGTCTAGTTGTGGTGTCTAGTATGAATGAATGCTATGTGAGCTGGCTTTTGTAAAAAAAAAAATCCAGGTGATCCAGTTTAACGCTGATTTAGTTCAGTGGAGAGGGAGAAACTATAAGATTTCGGCTCTTGCTCATGAATATTCATACATACCTGGAGGCACGGCTGAGACGAGCAACAGTTAGAAGCGTTTTAAAATAAAGACCTTTTTTTAATTAATAACAGTCTTTGCAATATCATATGTTACTTTAAAGCATGTGTAATGCCCTGATAAGTGCAGTTCAGCCACTGACCTAGTCTTTGAGTCTCTGTAAAACGCAAAATCCACCGGAGATCCTATTTCAACATATAGTTACTCACAGAGAGGGGGGTAGTCTAGGTCCAGGGGTTTTGTTGGCAGAACCGCAGCAGAGCCGCCCGTGCAGTGGATTTTTACTTTTAACTAGTGTAAACAGAACTGTTTTAAACATACACCTACAAATCTCAATTGTACTTGGCTGGTGGTGTTTTTCCTTCATAGACAGATTCTAACCATTTGTTCCTTAGCTTTGAATAACTGGGGAAAGCATTTATCACTGATGTGTTATTTGCACAAATAACGCAGGAACAAACTGCTATCCTGTTCCTAGTGCTGTTAGCTCCTATCTAATGAGACATGCCTGCCTGTGTGGTTTCAGCTCTATCTGTGGGCGGTCGCGAGCCAAGGTGGGCGGGGCCATGCATACTAATTCACGAGTTTATGTAGACACGGTGCTTTTCTTGATCGACACGTTTTTCTGAATATTTTCTTTTACTAGCTACTGCAGATAATTGAGGTTAAGAAAGCTATAGTATTACACAAAGAAGAAGAAAAAGTATTTTAAAAGGATTTTAGCAGAAAAAGACCTTTAACACTGCGTCCAAACAGATTTAAAAACAACAGCATCAAATAAATGCAACGTGAAGTTCAAACAACTCACTCAGATAAACACTGTTACTTCCGTTCTGTTTTTTATGTCCAAACAAGATTCCTTAAGCCTTATTCCATATTTTTTATGTTTATCGCTCATTCATGCGGTCCCAATTTTACACGTTTACAACATTTCTCCTTCTCTCCCTCTCTAGACTTCATGGTTCACTTTTCCTGATCGTGGTAATTATGCTTTGTCATTTTGAAGGTGGCATTTGCATGATTGGCCAGCAGCAGCCACACAGTATGCTGTTATTTTACGCAGGTCTATGCCCTCCAGTATTCACCTGCCACTTGCAGTTTGTCCCGAGTGGTCTCCATTCATTTTGTATGAGACTGCGTCACAAATGACAATCAAACAAGTTCAGCATCCAAGAGCTGGGGAAATAAATTAAGTCTGTCTTTTTTTTTACTCTCAGGGCCCTTTTCTTGGCCAATCTTTATGCGAGTAATCAACAACGCACCGTGCAGCATAATTTATGGTCTGTTTGTGTCTCTTTGCTGTTGTAACGACGGGAAAAGTATGCCCTGCATGGCTAAAACACGCAAAAATTCTCTTAACCCTCCTGTTATGTTCATTTCTCAGGAACAGCAATGGTGTTCCAGGGTCAGTTGTTTAATTATCCAAAAGGTGTCTGAAACCCCACAAAAAATCCTAACAAGCAGTGGGATATTTCAATACTAACTTTATTACTAATTATTCTATCAATATGTAGTTCAATGACGTTCCTTACCTCTAACAGGTAACAGTTCAATTAGGATAATTCACTCGTTTTTCATAAAAAAATATACATTATTTAATGAATATGTTTTCTACTTTATTACTTTTAAAAGACCAACATAAAAAACAGTAGTTGTACATAACATTAAAACATAACATTGCAATTTTGTTTTACTTTAAAACGGGTGAAATTGACCCAGAAAATTACAGGAGGGTTAACTAATCATGGATGTGTTTTGGGTGAGACATGAAAACATGAAACAAACCACTCAGCATGTTAAGTTTCATTCCATTAAAGAGCTAGCAAGATAGCAATGAACGTCCAATGGTTAATATCTGCCTATGTTTTTTTTTCAGTCAGTGGCACCCCTGTGTTCTGTTGTCAAGATAGCAATACACCAGAAATTTACCTGAACACACATCTTTTTCTAGACCACCACGCCCATCAGCATAGATATATACACAAGCTCTGTTGATATTTAAACAACACAGGTGGAAGGTGTGAAAATACACTGTTAGCGGGGTGAAACATAGCAATTAGCATCACGACAAGCCTTATGCAGGATGTAAAATAGAGGCCTCTTAGTGACCTACACACATAGCATCCCAACTTCTTCATCCATCTTTAGTCTTTTTTCATATCCCTACATTACTGCTGGGCTCAGAGTTAGTTTAGTACCAGTAACTTCCCATTCCCCCGGCAGACTGAGATTAACTCAGGACCATCCAAAGTTTCCTTCTCTGAAGTTTCTCCAACATTCTTTTCCATCATATTCTTCCAAGTCAAGTTTCTAAAACTTTTACTTCCTTCTGAGATTCCCTAAAGCCTTAAGCTTCATTTCCCACTCATCTCTAGCCACTTGGGTCCACCCTACTCACTACTCCCATGCAGTCCCAGCGGCACACTGCACAGCGCTTCCCCTCAAGTAAGAATCTACCTCTGAGGATTCAGTGTTGCACACATCTTAAATTAACAGTATTTTATTATGAAACAATGAGCAAGAAACATAGTTTATATTTAAAAAACAGAATTTAATCTAAAGTTTGTTTGACTGGATTTAGTTGTAGTGGAAGTGGGTTTAGTTGTAACGGAAATTGGTTTGGGTGTAGTGAAAGAGGGTTTAGATTGTGGAAGTGGATTTGGTTGTAGTGGAAGTGAGCTTAGCTGTAGTGGAAGTGTTTTTGGTTGTTGTGGAAGTGGGTTTGGTTGAAGTGGAAATGGGTTTAGTTGAAGTTCAAGTGAGTTTGGTTGTTGTGGAAGCGGGTTTAGGTGTAGTCGAAGTAGGTTTGATTATAGTGGAAGTGTGTTTGGCTGTAGTGAAATTGAGTTTGGTTGTAGTTGAAGTGGGTTTGCTGAAGTGGAAGTAAGTTTAATTGTATTGGTAGTGGGTTTTGGTGTAATGGAAGGGTTTTAGCTGTGGTAGAAATTGGTTTGGTTGTAGTGGAAGTGGGTTTAGTTGTAGTGGAAGTGGGTTTAGTTGTAGTGGAAGTGGGTTTGGTTGAAGTGGAAGTAGGTTTAATTGTATTGGTAGTGGGTTTGGTGTAATGGAAAGGGTTTTAGCTGTGGTAGAGATTGGTTTGGTTGTAGTGGAAGTGGGTTTAGTTGTAGTGGAAGTGGGTTTAGTTGTAGTGGAAGTGGGTTTGGTTAAAGTGGAAGTAAGTTGAATTGTACTGGTAGTGATTTTTGGTGTAATGGAAGGGTTTTAGCTGTGGTAGAAATTGGTTTGGTTGTAGTAGAAGTGGGTTTAGTTGTGGTGGAATGGGTTTGGTTAAAGTGAAAGTAAGTTTAATTGTATTGGTAGTGGGTTTTGGTGTAATGGAAGGGTTTTAGCTGTGGTAAAAATGGTTTGGTTGTAGTGGAAGTGGGTTTAGTTGTAGTGGAAGTGGGTTTAGTTGTAGTAGAAGTGGGTTTAGTTGTGGTGGAAGTGGGTTTGGTTGAAGTGGAAGTAGGGTTAATTGTATTGGTAGTGTGTTTTGGTGTAATGGAAGGGTTTTAGCTGTGGTAGAAAATGGTTTGAATGTAGTGGAAGTTGGAATAGTTGTAGTGGAAGTGGGTTTGGTTTAAGTGGAAGTAGGTTTAATTGTATTGGTAGTGGGTTTAGGTGTGGTGGAAGTGGGTTTGGTTGAAGTGGAAGTAAGTTTAATTGTATTGGTAGTAGGGTTGGGCGGTATGACGGTATTTCGGTATACAACGGTATATAAATATGGTGTTGTAAAATAGTGACGGTACATTAACCACGTGACGTTCCAAATCTGTACTTTGTAAAACAGGACGTTTAAGACATTCTGCGCATCCACAATGAAAGAGCAGTGGCAGGGGTAAGCAGTTGGAGCTCCCTGATTGGTTATGGGTTAGGGATTCTCACTGAGGAGATCATACAGCAAAAACTCAATAAGCTCTACAGGTTTCACTAATTTTCACCGAAATTATCGCCACAAATAGCCACATTTGTGCTGGAGTGGCAATAAAACCCCCAAAAAAACAACCAACCACCAAAAGGATCATATTTATCAGTTGTTCCTGCAGCGTGGGGTGAGTTACTCACAGGTAAAGTTACAGCTGCTTCTCAAATATTCCACATCTCCTGTTTCTCTACTTTCTCTCCTTTTTTTTATCTCCTTCGCGCGCATATTCTAATCCCATACAGAATTCTACAGTTTACTCAGGGTTTTCTGTCATTATTTCGTCGCTAGCTCCAGCGCTGTAAATATAAGTAATTCAGCGGACCGCAAGGCGCTGCGCGCTGCAGCGTGCTGCCGAAATCTGACCCCCAGAATCCGGCTCCCCTTTGGGAGCAGAAACGGCACAACACCACCCGCTGTTAAACTGTTGTAGTTGAAACAGCGCTTATAAATAAATTAACAAACACGAAAATGAGGGTATTCAATCTGTAATTTCAGTTTGTTTTATTTTTTTCTTTTAATTACCATTTTTATTAGTTTCAGTCAGGGAGAACTTTCACTTTCAGTTTTCGTTATTTCGTTCGTTTTCGTTTAAAATAATACTTTGTTACTTAGGTATATGGTGATTATCAGGCCATAGCTTTTTATAAAATAAAAATAGTATTAAAAATTAGATGACTACATAGACTTTTTTCTGGAGCCTGGACTCGACCCGAGATTTTCCATTACTTTCCTCGGCCGGGTCGGATCTGGGCAGAGAAATAAAAATCAATGTATCCTGCTATTTAAAAGAATGGAAAATTAATAACAATAATAATATAGTTCTGCATACTAGAGTTTAGATTGTCTGCCTGAACCCGAGCTTAAATGCGGCCTGAACGCGAGCCTGAAAGCGAGCTCATCTGGTCGTTTAAAGCTCCGCAGGTGGATTAATGTGTGCGCACTTCGCGCTT
The DNA here is from genome assembly GCF_023375975.1 of Astyanax mexicanus. NCBI lineage: Eukaryota > Metazoa > Chordata > Actinopteri > Characiformes > Acestrorhamphidae > Astyanax > Astyanax mexicanus. The sequence continues at coordinate 1,640,817 of NW_026040048.1, read as the reverse complement.
CTTCTACTGCCTACGGGCTGCATGACCTGCAGTCTCTCAGCCTGCCAGTCAGACCACAGTGTCAGCAGATAAATCGCGTGCGTTTTCCTACAGGACAAACCATTCAATGTGAATGAGCTCTCCACACCCGATTAAAAAATCACACAGTGCCTGTCTGGCTTAAAATAGTTAGATACAGCTTTTAAATGAGTAAATCAACATTCATTAAGAAGACCAGTGAGTATTTCTCTATGCTAAATAAGATAGAAGGCAGCAACAAGCTAGAAGCTAAGCTAATAACAGCATTTAATAAAAACTGAAAAATAGATATGAAATGAAAAAAATGAACTAAACTAAGATCAAAATGCTAAAGGAAATATAATCTAACGAATTCTAAAAAATCAAAACGAAATACTGTACACACGGGTACAAAAATAAAATAATATCCATAAAAAAATCCCCCCCCCCCCCCCCAACCCGACGGTAATACCGTATACGGCCATATAATCTGACGACGGTATGGCGGTATGAAAAATTTCAATACCGCCCAACCCTAATTGGTAGTGTGTTTTGGTGTAATGGAAGGGTTTTAGTTGTGGTAGAAATTGGTTTGGTTGTAGTGGAAGTGGGTTTGGTTTTAGTGGAAGTGGGTTTGGTTGAAGTGGAAGTTGGAATAGTTGTAGTGGAAGTGGGTTTGGTTGTAGTGGAAGTTGGAATAGTTGTAGTGGAAGTGGGTTTGGTTTAAGTGGAAGTAGGTTTAATTATATTGGTAGTGGGTTTAGTTGTGGTGGAAGTGGGTTTGGTTGAAGTGGAAGTAAGTTTAATTGTATTGGTAGTGGGTTTTGGTGTAATGGAAGGGTTTTAGCTGTGGTAGAAATTGGTTTGGCTGTAGTGGAAGTGGGTTTAGTTAAAGTGGAAGTAAGTTTAATTGTATTGGTAGTGGGTTTTGGTGTAATGGAAGGGTTTTAGCTGTGGTAGAAATTGGTTTGGTTGTAGTGGAAGTGGGTTTAGTTGTAGTGGAAGTGGGTTTAGTTGTAGTGGAAGTGGGTTTAGTTATAGTAGAAGTGGATTTCGTTGTAGTGGAAGTGGGTTTGTTGTTAATAAACAGGTTTTCGTTGCACTGGGGGGACACTGGTTTTCACTAAACAGCATGTTACGCACAATATGACCGAACATAAACTCCTGTCTTCATTTCTACATAGCAGGGAAAGATTCAGATTCAGTGGAGGAACACTAAATAAATCAACATTAAAAACATTAACAAACTAAAAAGGCTTGAAATGTTTTGAGACATGAACCACAACTTCTCAAAGACGTTCTCTTGCTGCAAGCCCCTCCCCCAGCCCTCTTAACCAGCCAGCTGTGTTAATTGATAACAGTCTCAAATTGCACTGCCTTCAAAAATTGCTACACAGCAGCTTTTCTCTCCTCGCTGATTAAATATGAACGGCGATTATTTCCAGAGCCATCCGTTCACTGCGGCACAGCAATCAGAGATCAATCAGCTGCTTATGGAGGACATATTATCTCTAATCACTGTGTGTGTATGTGTGTATGAGACAGTCTGAACGAGTTTTCATTGTGTGCATGTGTGTGTTAATGTGTGTTAATGTGAATTATTTATTGTTGTGTGTGTGTGTGTGTGTGTGTGTGTGTGTGTGTGCATCTGTGGAGTCTAATAGAACTGAGTTGTTCTCAGTGTGTGCTCTATTCATCACTAGGCGTGTGGTCTGTAATTAGCCGTCATATTTTAGCAGGGGCCTCATTAACTCTCTCCTTAGCTAATCAAAACTGAACGCGGAGATCGGCGATACGAACGCAAACTTCATAACAATATCACCAGCATCCACCAGTTTAATGATATGCGATTTTTACAAACTATTTTTAGACCCACAATCTTCTAATAACTCTGTTAAAACAGTGAGTCAGTCATCAGGCAGTGCAATAACTTTCTGTGAGGAGCTTTTAGAGCTTGAGGGCATAAGGCAGTTTTTCAGGATCTGGAAGTGCTTGTTCTGCAGGTTTGGTACAATTGGTCAAGTGTGAAAGCTGCTTTAGAGCTCAGGAGCGTCGAAGAGTACTGATCTCAGGTCATCCTGAAGTCAGTGATCTGGGTTTCACTTCATGCACAGTCTTCGAGCGGTTCTGCTGCAGGTGTGATTATATACATTCTGTGTCAGGGAGTGCCAGGCAGGGAGACGAGGAGGCGGACGTAAACGCAGGTATTGAAAATTTAATAAATAAATAATAAAAACAAAGAGACAAATAAACACGGAACAAAGAAACAGTGTGAATAGATAACATAAAACAAACAGGGAGGCTACACAAGAAAACAAACAAGTAACTGAAAATAATACAAACTAAACAGGGCAGGAATATATATACAAGAGAATAAACTAACTGAAACTAGATAAACAAAACAGAACTGAAAAAGAAATAAACAAGAAGATATAAACTAGGAAAAACAAGAATATATACAAAGAACAAAGGACTAGGGCTATGACTATAAAAACAGAGAAACGCTAAGAGAAACAATGAAACGCGGAGAGAGACAAACAACAAAGGTTAGTGCAAAGACCGACGAAGACAAAGTTGCACAGGGGACTATTTATATGAACAGGAAACACACTAGAAGTGGAAACACCTGGGGCTAAGGCGTGGAGCTACAAATGAGACACACGTGAAACTACTGAGACAGAACACAGGGGCACAGGTCACGTGGGACACACACAGGCAAGAGGACAGACAGGAAATGAAAAAATATCGAGATATTTATTGTATATCGCAATTCAGAAAAAAATATTGAGATATAGTTTTTGATCCATATCGCCCAGCCCTGAAACTGACACATAAATAGTATAACCTCTTCTCAATTCTCCAACACTCTAAACACATTTCCTGCTTAACACACAGTTTCCCACTTCAAACTCACACTGAACCCGGTTCTCTGCATAAGATACAACAATCTGACATTAAGTCACATGTTTTCATATCAAAACACTGCCATTCAAAATAACACAACATGAGCTAACTGGCCGATATATGTGCCACCTGCCCAAACACCTCTATGGCTAATTGTTATCCCTTCATTCAGGAATTAAAGAGTGACAGAGTGAGAGGATGAGGAAGAGAAAGAGGAAGAGGATGAAAATAAGTGAGAGGAAGAGGGTGAGAGGAAGAATAAGAGGATGGAGAAGAGTGAGGGGGAAGAGTGAAAGGCAAGGAAGAGTGAGAGGGTAAAGAAGTGTGAAAGGATGAGGATCAGTGAGAGGGTGAGAGGAAGAGTGAGAGGGGGAGAGTGACAGTGAGAGGGTGAGAGGAAGAGTGAGAGGGTATAAAAGAGTGAGAGGGGAGAAAGAGTTAGAGGGTGAGAGTAAAAGGCTGAGAGGAAGAATGAGAGGATGAAAAAGAGTGAAAGGGGAGGAAGAGTTAGAGGGGAAGGAAGAGTTAGAGGGTAAGAGGAACAGTGAGAGGGGAGGAAGAGTGAAAAGATGGGGAAGCGTGAGAGGGTGAGAGGAAGAGTGAGAGGGGAGGATAAGTGAAAGGGTAAGAGTGAGAGTGAGAAGATGAGGAAGAGTGAGAGGATGGGGAAGCGTGAGAGGGTGAGAGGAAGAGTGAGAGGGGAGGATAAGTGAAAGGGTAAGAGTGAGAGTGAGAAGATCAGGAAGAGTGAGAGGATGGGGAAGCGTGAGAGGGTGAGAGGAAGAGTGAGAGGGGAGGATAAGTGAAAGGGTAAGAGTGAGAGTGAGAAGATGAGGAAGAGTGAGAGGATGGGGAAGCGTGAGAGGGTGAGAGGAAGAGTGAGAGGGGAGGATAAGTGAAAGGGTGAGAGTGAGAAGATCAGGAAGAGTGAGAGGATGGGGAAGCGTGAGAGGGTGAGAGGAAGAGTGAGAGGGGAGGATAAGTGAAAGGGTAAGAGTGAGAGTGAGAAGATGAGGAAGAGTGAGAGGATGGGGAAGCGTGAGAAGGTGAGAGGAAGAGTGAGAGGGGAGGATAAGTGAAAGGGTAAGAGTGAGAGTGAGAAGATGAGGAAGAGTGAGAGGATGGGGAAGGGTGAGAAGGTGAGAGGAAGAGTGAGAGGATGAGGAAGAGTGAGAGATAGGGGTAGAGCTGCTTCTGAAGTTCATGTACAAAGAAGTCCAAAACTTTCAGTTGAAATCAGAGGAACCTCAGCTGATCACGTCATCAACCATGTGCTGACAACGCAAGAGCTCAGCCCAACTTCAGACATTTTACTGTCGCTTCTGTCATCCAGACATTTAGACTGTAAATATATTTGTAAATTCATTGCACTGACCCTTTTTGTAACAAATAAAAAGTACAGCAGCATGTTTGTGTGTGTAAATATTTCTGTGCATGTGAACAATCGTATATATGGTATATATATGTTATACTTTAATATATATAATATCAGGTTTGTGGAGTGAGTGGGGGTATTGGCAGCATGGTGATAAACGCTTTTCACCTGCTGCCCTGCATACAGAAAAGAACTCCTCATACCAGGACGACTGCTGATCTGAAAGAGCTCCTGCATGGTAAAAGGCTGAGGATCCCAAGCCGTGTTTATATATATATATATATATATATATATATATATATATATATATATATATATATATATATATATATATATATATATATATATACAAAAAATAATAATAGGCAGCAAATGGCTGAAGATTTAGCAAAACTCCGATCAGAAAAGTGATGTGGAATGCACAATCGACCCACAGTTCAGAGAGAGTTCTTCGTGTGTGAAAACAAACCAGTGATAATAAGTTCCTTCCCCCAAACCAAGCTCAGAATTGGTTCTGGGTGAAGCAGACTTGTTTATCTGAGGACATCTACTTCCTCTCACCACTACTGTACACTATTCTCACTGGGTTGGATTCTCACGAAACCCAGTCCGGATCATTCTGTTCATGTGATCAATGTGACGGAAGCAGGAGTATGCTGGAGTGATGCTCTCTAATAAGGCACAGTTCACCAATGCAGACAGCACCTCCACCACCTCCGCCTGCAGCTCTGAGAATACAGCGCCTGAGCTCAGGAGCTCTGCAGATCAAAGCAGGAGCTCAAAGCCCCAGTAAACAGAACAGGAGGACCATCCAACTGCAGCACCACAGCGTGAGTAATTACCCTCAGCAGCTCAGAGCCAAGGGCTAACAGAGGTTCAACTGTAGAGGAACTGTGTGTGTGTGTGTGTGTGTGTGTGTGTGTGTGTGTGTGTGTGTGTGTGTGTGTGTGTGTGCGTGTGTGTAGAGTTACAGAGATTATTTAGAGATTATTTACATTTCCAAACAGGGATCACAACACACACAGCTGCCAAAAAAGTGTCCTCCCCTCCTACACACATTCTCTACAGAGTTTACACTGAGGATGACAGCTGCCAAATACTGGCCCTCAGCACTGTCTCACACTGAGAGAGAGAGAGAGAGAGAGAGAGAGAGAGAGAGAGAGAGAGAGAGAGAGAGAGAGAGAGAGAGAGAGCGAAAGAGAGAGAGAGAAAGTTGTTATCTATTATTAAAAAAAAAGACTTATAAATACATTTACCAACATGTAAATAAAGCTCTGGAAAAATGAAGAGACCACTTCAGTTTCTGAATCAGTTTCTCTGATTTTGCTATTCATAGGTTTATGTTTGAGTAAAATGAACATTGTTGTTCTATTCTATAAACTACAGACAGTATTTCTTACAAAATCCAAATAAAAATATTGTCATTAAGAGCATTTATTTGTAGAAAATGACTGAAACAACAAAAAAGATGCAGAGCTTTCAGATCATCTTAAATAATGCAAAGAAATCAAGTTCATATTCATACATTTATAACATCAAATTAACCCGTTTTAAAGTTCGAAGATCTAGGAAATATAGTTTAAAATATTTTTTCAGTACGAAACGTCATCTGCTTGCCATAATTAGTGTAATCAACACACAATATGAAAATGGTTAATCAAAAAATATTTGCGATCACCTCCTGCAAAAAACAAAACTAAAACAACATTACAATGTTATGTTTCAAATTATGTAAAAATAATGTTTTTTGTTATATTGGTCTTTCAAAAGTAACAAAGTAGTGAAACAATAAAAAAAAGTATGAACATATTTTTAATGAAAAATTTGTGAATAATCCTAATTGAAGCACTACCTGTTAGAGGTAAGAAACACCATTGCACTAAATATTAATAGAATAATAAGTAGTAGAGTTAGTAATTAAAACATCATTGCTGTTCCTGATAAACAAACATGATAGGAGGGTTAATCAATATTTGGTGGAATAATCCTGGTTTTTAATCACAGTTTTCATCCATCTTGGCATCATGTTCTCCTCCACCAGTCTTACACACTGCTTTTGGATAACTTTATGCCACTCCTGGTGCAAACATTCAAGCAGTTCAGTTTGGTTTGATGGCTTGTGATCATCCATCTTCCTCTTGATTATATTCCAGATGTTTTCAATTTAGTAAAATCAAAGAAACTCATCCTTTTTAAGTGGTGTCTTTTGCCAAGTGTCAAAGTGTTCTTTTAGTTAGTGGAGGCTTCCTTTGTGATTCAAGGTTTTATGGACTGTAGACTCATGAAAACAGATGTTAGTCTGGACCAATAACACCTTCAAATCCTTGTTTGTCACTCAGGATTGTTTTTTTTTTTATCTCACCGTTGAGTCTCTTTTGTACCCTTTGGGTAATTTTGACTGGGTGCCCACTACTTGGTAGAATAGCCACAATTGTCTCAATTCATAGAAAATTGGTGAATTTCTAAAGTCTTTGAAATCACTTTATAACCATTTTCAGCTTTATGTAAATCAAGTAAATCTATTTTTGGTGTGGCATGGCTCACATATGTGTATCCATCTTGTGTGGTGTTTTGTATCATCAAATTAGCTCTAGTCCACGCCTCCAAACTAGCAAGACACAATGCCTGCTAATACTTGAATCTACTTAGCATATTTTGGGTCATTAACACAAGGGTTCACATTTTAATGCACATTAGATTTGTCAGTACCCTTGACTTAGATGAAGATCAGAAGATTAGAAGATCACATTTTATGACAAATTTATGCAAATACCATGACATTCCAAATTGTTATTTTTTTCCTGCCACTGTATAGTTGTGCACTAGGTGGGGTGGTGATCATCCAACATCCTGACCTCACTAATGCTCATGTCTCTGAATGCAATCAAATCCTCACAGCAATGTGAGAAAAAAAAGGTAGTAGAAACCAGTCTCTGGACAGTAGAGACAGTTACTCCAACAAAAGCAGGATAAACTCATTTAAATGTGCTTGATTTTGGAATAAAAAAGTATTTGAACACCCTGCAACTTGAAAACTGATTTTTTTATCTTAGGTGCATGTCCACTGTTACAGACATAATCTAAAAAAAAAAAAGAATTCACAATGTATGATTTTTTAATTATTTAGTTAAGTGTTATTGCTGCAAATACGTATTTGAACACCTGTAAAAATCAGTGTTAATATTTGGAACAGTAGCCTTTGTTTGCAATTACAGAGGTCAAACACTGCAGCAGGGGCTTTGGCCCATTCCTCCACACAGATCTTCTCCAGGTCAGCCAGGTTTCTGCACTGTCACTGAGAAACACAAAGTTTGAGATCCTTCCAAAGATTTTCTATAGGGTTTAAGGTCTAAAGACTGGCTCGGCCACTCCAGGAACCTTGATATTCTTCTTACAGAGCCATTCCTTGATTATCTTGGCTGTGTGCTTTGGGTCATTGTCATGTTGGAAGACCCAGACACGACACGACAGACATCTTCAATGCTCTGAGGGAAGGAGGTTGTTTCACAAAATCTCGCAATACATGACCCCGGTCATCCTCTTCTTAATACAGTGCATTCGTCCTGTCCCATGTGTAGAAAACACACCCAGAGCATAAGGCTTCCACCCCAGGCTTCACAGTAGGGATGGTGTTTTTGGGATGGTACTCGTTGAGTGGAATTAAGACCAAAAAGTTCTATTTTGATCTCATATGACCACAGAACTTTCTCCCATGGCTCTTCTGGATCATCCAAATGGTCATGGGCAAACTTAAGACAGGCCTGAACGTGTGCTGATTTAAGCAGGGGAACCTTCCGTGTCATGTATGACTTTAAACTAGGAAATCTACTATAAATAATTAAAAAAGTATACATACACTGTGATTTCTAAGTGGGAGAACTTGCAAAGTCTCAGGGTGTTCAAATACTTATTTTCCTCACTGTATATTAAAAGTGATGTTTATTTCCATTAGAAAAAAATCAACCAATAACCATCAAGCAAATCAGATTAGCACACTAAACCACAATACGCTGTCATACGATCTGCATAAAGGGTGTGTGTGTGTGTGTGTGTGTGTGATGACACACTGGATATATTCTTGACGTCAGTCTGCACCATGGCCTGCAGCTTCATCTGTTCTGGGCTGCACCATAGGAATTTAAGCGATCGTGTGTGTGTGTATGTGTGTGTGTGTGTGTTTCTTATAGTGTGTGTGATAGTGTGTGTGAAAGAGTGTGTGTGTCTTTCAGCAGATATTTTTCTAACAACAACTAAACACTGACTAATAGAGTGATTAAAGAGTAAATGTGTGTGACTCTCTCAGGACAAACACAGCTCTAACTCAATCTCACTCTCTCTCTCTCTCTCTACCGCTCTTTCTCTCTCTCTCTCACCCTCACTTTCTCAGCTCTCTCACTCTCTCTCTTTATTTTTAATTTAAATTGAGAGTGGTTGAAAAAAAAAAAAAAACTGTCTCTCTCAGGTTTCTTTCTCATTCCAGACTTGTACATTCTCTCTCTCTCTCTTTTTGTTTTCGTTGTTAAAATAAAAGTGTTTTAAAATGCAAAATTCTCTTTTCTCTCCACCCTCTCTCTTGCTCTCGCTCTGTCTCTCTGGTTTCTTTCTCACCAGGCAGTTATATCCACCCAATCAAGACTTGCCTCCTACCTGCTTAGATGAGGGGAACCAAAATACTCTGTAATCTGTAAATGATCAGATCTGTAATCTGATGTGTGATCTGATCTGTTGTGTTTGTGTAAATGATCTGATCTGATGTGTGATCTGTTGTGTGTGTGTAAATGATCTGATCTGATGTGTGATCTGGTGTGTGTGTGTAAATGATCTGATCTGATGTGTGATCTGGTGTGTGTGTGTAAATGATAGTGAGTTGTCTGAAGAAAGTCTGGAATCAGGATGTTTATAAATATCTGCAGGTTGGCAGAAGCTCAGAATCAGACTTGGGCTAAATCAGTGAGAACAGTCACAGGAGAGCGAGCTGGCGGCACTATAACAGCCCTGCTGGCACTGTTTCACCACTGCTACTGATCCTGTCATCAACTAACACACACACACACAAACACACACACACAAACACACACACACACACAATATAACACTATTTCTGTTATTAGAATGTTTTCAGATTGTTTGTTTTCTACATGTTCCAACACTCCAACAGAACATATGCCCAATCATGAGAATCAGAACCCCACAGCTCTATCACTATCCGCTCTATCACTATCAGCTCTATCACTATTAGCTCTACACTATTAGCTCTATCACTATTAGCTCTACACTATCAGCTCTATCACTATTAGCTCTATCACTATCAGCTCTATCACTATTAGCTCTACACTATCAGCTCTATCACTATAAGCTCTACGTTATCAGCTCTATCACTATTAGCTCTACACTATCAGCTCTATCACTATTAGCTCTACACTATCAGCTCTATCACTGTAAGCTCTACGTTATCAGCTCTATCACTATAAGCTCTACATTATCAGCTCTATCACTGTAAGCTCTACGTTATCAGCTCTATCACTATTAGCTCTACACTATAAGCTCTATCACTATAAGCTCTACGTTATCAGCTCTATCAATATTAGCTCTACACTATCAGCTCTATCACTATTAGCTCTACGCTATCAGCTCTATCACTATTAGCTCTACACTATCAGCTCTATCACTATAAGCTCTATGTTATCAGCTCTATCACTATTAGCTCTACACTATCAGCTCTATCACTATTAGCTCTACGCTATCAGCTCTATCACTATTAGCTCTACGCTATCAGCTCTATCACTATTAGCTCTACACTATCAGCTCTATCACTATAAGCTCTACGTTATCAGCTCTATCACTATTAGCTCTACACTATCAGCTCTATCACTATTAGCTCTACACTATCAGCTCTATCACTATTAGCTCTACACTATCAGCTCTATCACTATTAGCTCTACTTTTTTAGCTCTATCACTATTAGCTCTACACTATCAGCTCTATCACTATTAGCTCTATCACTATCCACTCTATCACTATACATTCTATCACTATTAGCTCTATCACTATCCACTCTATCACTATCCACTCTATCACTATTAGCTCTATCACTATCCACTCTATCACTATCAGCTCTACACTATCTACTCTATCACTGTTTGCTCTACACTATCAGCTCTATCACTATTAGCTCTAAATTATCAGCTCTATCACTATTAGCTCTACACTATCAGCTCTATCACTATCAGCTCTATCACTATCCACTCTATCACTATCAGCTCTATCACTATCAGCTCTATCACTATCAGCTCTATCACTATCCACTCTATCACTATCAGCTCTATCACTATCCACTCTATCACTATCAGCTCTATCACCATCCACTCTATCACTATCAGCTCTATCACTATCAGCTCTATCACTATTAGCTCTATCACTATTAGCTCTACACTATCAGCTCTACACTATCAGCTCTATCACTATCAGCTCTATCACTATCATCTCTACACTATCAGCTCTATCACTATCCACTCTATCACTATTCTTTCTATCACTATCCGCTCTACACCATCAGCTCCGTCACTATCATCTCTACAATATCAGCTCTATTACTATCCACTCTATCACAATCCACTTTACACCATCAGCTCCATCACTATCACCTCTACACTATCAGCTCTACACTATCCGCTCTACACCATCAGCTCCGTCACTATCATCTCTACAATATCAGCTCTATTACTATCCACTCTATCACAATCCACTTTACACCATCAGCTCCATCACTATCACCTCTACACTATCAGCTCTATCACTATCCACTCTATCACTATCCACTCTGCCACAATCTGCTCTCCACCATCAGCTCCATCACTATCACCTCTACACTATCAGCTCTACACTATCCGCTCTACAACATCAGCTCCGTCACTATCAGCTCAACACTATCAGCTCTATCCCTATCCGCTCTACAACATCAGCTCTGTCACTATCATCTCTACACTATCAGCTCTATCACTATCCACTCTATCACTATCCGCTCTACACCATCAGCTCCCTCACTATCACCTCTACACTATCAGCTCTATCACTATCCACTCTATCACTATCCGCTCTACACCATCACCTCCATCACTATCACCTCTACACAATCAGCTCTACCACTATCAGCACTCTAACTATCTGCTCTATCACTATCTACTTTACATTATCTGCTCTATCACTATCCGCTCTACACTATCCGCTCTATCACTATCCGCTCTACACTATCCGCTCTACACTTTCCACTCTATCACTATCCACTCTACACTATCCGCTCTATCACTATCCACTCTACACTATCCGCTCTATCACTATCCGCTCTACACTATCCGCTCTACACTTTCCACTCTATCACTATCCACTCTACACTATCCGCTCTATCACTATCCACTCTACACTATCCGCTCTATCACTATCCGCTCTACACTTTCCGCTCTATCACTATCTGCTCAACACTATCCACTCTTCACAATCTGCTCTATTCCTAGCCCTATGAAGATCTCAAACAGTATTAACTGAATCTACTTTGCAGTATTTACCAAAATCTACAGTATTCTGCAGTCTTACACTTATTCTACAGTGTTATCTTCATTTTGTGTTATTAAATAGATTATATACAGGGGTTGGACAATGAAACTGAAACCTGTCATTTTAGTGTGGGTAGGTTTCATGGCTAAATTGGAGCAGCCTGGTGGCCAATCTTTATTACCTGCACATTATTGCACCAGTAAGAGCAGAGTGTGAAGGTTCAATTAGCAGGGTAAGAGCACAGTTCTGCTCAAAATATTGCAATGCACACAACATTATGGGTGACATACCAGAGTTCAAAAGAGGACAAATTTTGGTGCACGTCTTGTTGGGGCATCTGTGACCAAGACAGCAAGTCTCTGTGATGTACCAAGAGCCACGGTATCCAGGGTAATGTCAGCATACCACCAAAAAGGACCAACCACATCCAACAGGATTAACTGTGGACGCTGTAAGAGGAAGCTGTCTGAAAGGGATGTTCGGGTGCTAACCCGGATTGTATCCAAAAAAACATAAAACCACGGCTGATCAAATCACTGCAGAATTCAATGTCCACCTCAACTCTCCTATTTCCACTAAATATGTCCGTCACCACAATAAATTACTGTGACAGAAGCTGAATAGTATAGAGTATAGAGACAGAATGACTGATAGACGTTTCATCAGCAGAATGATGCGTCTGATATTAACCACTACACCATTACGTCACCAGACAGAAACAGAAAACAGTCAACCATCAGTTCATTTCATTTCTCTCTCTCATTCTGTAAGTGTGTGTTTGCGTGTGTGTGTGTGTGTGTGTGTGTGTGTGTACACGCTCTGGTTGGCTACACCTGTCAGCTTAAATCAGGTCTTTGAAGCAGCAACATGACAAAATGCCCTCTGATTCATACACACACACACACACACACACACACACTTACACACACAGTCCCAGAAGCCCAATGTAGAGTAAATGTACCAGGACCTTTTTACTTTACTTAAACACACGTACACAAACACGTGCATACACACACACACACACACACACACAGAGTTGGTAGGGCTGCTGAAAGCCTGCCTGTAGTGATCTGGGGCTGTGTGTGTATCTGATAGGTAGCAGGTCAGTGTCTGAAATTTGGATGAGGGATGTAGGTAATTTAACTAATATGAGATTTCTGGGCCAAAAATGACAATCAATAAATAGCCAATAGATTAAATTGATCATATTGTAAATTATATATGAAAAGTCTAAGTCAAATTTAAGCTCATGATAAAAACACATTAATCAGCTATAGATTAGTATTCTATGGCTTAGCTACGCCACAAACATCTGTAAATACAATCCTAATGTAAATACTGCCATTTACAACCCAATTAATTATAATTCATTAGAATTGCAGACATTATGAGCCCAAACTTTTTTTTGTCCATTTAATGCATTAATATACATCTATTCCTGCATTTGCTTGAAACAAATGTATATTTTTTAGGAATGATCCCATTTATTAACACAATAAAAAAAAAAAAACAATGATGAGATTTAACCCTTGTGTGGTGTTCATATTTTTGTTACTCGTTTACTTTGTTACTTGTATTTAATTCAGCTAAATTAAGCAATTTTACATTAAAACGCTTTACACATGCTTGCTTCACCTAAATTGCAAGCGATATAAACAGCTTACATGGTTAATATTTGACCTTTACCTTTCTTATGTTACATTTCTTTGTCTTTTTTTTATTAGTTTTTTAATAAAATGTAAAAGAAAATGAATTAAACTCAAGATATGAGTAGAACATTTGTTTAGTTTCAAATTTACAAATGAAGCAATGTTTATTAGCCCTTGGCCAAACATACTGTATGTCCCACAGACCCGAACACCACACAAGGGTTAAAACAGGTGGTTATAATCATGAACTGGTACAAAAGAAGCAAAGGCACGTAGAAAACTGTGTGAAATGTTTAAGAACATTTTCGCTCTGTAATTTTTTCCTCTACATCCCATAATATCAATATCTGTTTAAAGCATACAGGCTCAAGCCTGAGCTGAATGTCAATGATCTCTGATCCCTCAGATGCACTGAATTAAGAACCACCATCAACAACAGCTGATAGAATCACAAGAACAAGAGATTACTTTACCCATATTTATTAACAACAAGCTCTAGAATACAGAGTTACTATATTCACTAATACCACAAGGGTTACAGAAGTATCTCTAAAAGCCTTGATGTTCACATGTCCACAGTGAGATAGAGGGTCTACAAATGGGGAAAGTTCAGCACTGTTGCTACTCTCCCTAATCGTGGTAAAGTCCTGTAAAGATGACTGCAAGAGCACAGCGCAGAATGAGAATCAATGAGGTGAGGAAGAATCCTAGAGTGTCAGCTAAAGACTTATAGAAATCTCTGGCACACGTTAACTTTTTTGTTGACAAATCTACAATAAAGAAAACATCAAACAAGAATGGAGTTCATGGGAGGACACCACGGAGGAGGAAGCCACTGCTGTCCAAAAAAACTCATTGCTGCATGTTTGAAGTTTGAAGAACAACACCTGGATGTTCCACAGCAGTACTGTGGAGAAATAAAAGCACACCATCATCAAAACCTCATCCCAACTGTGAAACATGGTGGTAGGAGCATCATGGTTTGGGGCTGCTTTGCTGCATCAGGGCCTGAACGGATTGCTGTTATCAATAGAAAAATGAATTCCCAAGTTATTCAAAACATTTTGCAGGAAAACTTAAGATCATCTGTTCACCAACTGAAGCTCAAAAGAGGATAGATGATGCAACAGGACAACGACCCAAAACATACAATTAAATCAACAATCGAATGTCTTCAACAGAAGAAAATACACCTTCTGGAGAGTCCTGACCTCAGCCCAATTGATCTGTTGTGCAGGTCTGATTTGTAACTACAGGAAATGTTTGGTTGAGGTTTTTGCTGCCAATGGAGGATCAACCAGTTATTAAATCCAAAGTTTCACATACTTTTTCCACCCTGCACTGTGAATGTTAACATGTTGTGTTCAATAAAACCATGCAAATGTATATTTTTTGTGTGGTATTAGTTTAAACAGACAGTGTTTGTCTATTGTTGTGACAGAACACATTTAATGACCAATTTATGCAGAAATCCTTAATTACGGCAACTTTTTGATTCTGTTTTCTGAGCTAGAAATGCGCACTCTCTCCGCTTTTAGACTCTTTGCCCCGTTTTTCTGAGCTAGAAATGCGCACTCTTTCCGCTTTTAGACTCTTTGGCCCATTTGTCTGCACTAGGAATGCGCACCCTCTCCACTTTTAGACTGTTTGGCCCGTTTTTCTGCGCTAGAAATGCGCACTCTCTCCGCTTTTAGACTTGTTGGCTCGTTTCTGACACTTAGCGTTCAAACTTTGAATCTCACATTATAAAAACCTGCTTAACAGCGGGCCAACTTTCATTCTATTTCTAAAATACCTCACGGGCCGCTCCATAAAAGGAAACGGGCCGCAAATGGCCCGCGGGCCCTAGTTTGGACACCCCTGATCCAGACTGTTATCAGCAATAAATTCAAAAGTCAGGGTGTAAGTTTATTTCTGTAATGCAACATAAATGCAGATCCTAGAGAAACATATTAATATATGCTGTCTTCATGCTGACGTCTTCTCCAGGGCATCCATGCATTTTTCAACAAGACAATGCTAAACCACACCCTGCATACATTACAAACACAATAAAGCCAGTGGTAGGAATGTGCAGTTGGACAGTACAGGTATTGAGACAAGAACAGGTCTGGCTGCAGACACTGTGTGGGTGGGTTCAGTTCCACCAGCAGCTCACCTGATTAACTTTAATGTAGGACTGATTAAATATAAACTGGGTGCTGGGTGGGAGCTGAACTGGGAATACTGGTCTTCCTCCAGTAACAGTATTATTATGAAGATTAATAGTGGAATATTGTGCAGCTCTGTGGCTCTGTGAACCAGAAGATCAGCTAATGACATCATGCTGTTCCTCCAGACACTCAGAGCTTCCAACTGGGACACCTGGTTCAAACTGTGTTAGTGCTTTCAGTGCTTACCTCACACTGAAATATAGGACAATAACACCTCACACAGTCTCACTCTTATATTACTATCTCTCTCTCTCTCTCTCTCTCTCTCTCTCTCTCTCTCTCTCTCTCTCTATCTATCTATTTGTCTACCTATTTATCTGTTTCCTATCTATCTATTTTGTTGCCTGTCTATCTTTTCACCTCTCTCTCCCTATCTCTTACTTTTCAAATCTCTATCTCTTCCTCAATCTCTCTCCCTTTCTCACGTCTTTGAATCTCTTTATCTCTTCCTCACTCTCTTTATCTCTCTTGCTCACTATCTATATCTCTTTTTATCTGTCTCCATCTCTTTTTCTCTCTCTCAATTCTACCTCCCTCTTTTATCTCTCTGTCACTCTCCTTCTCTCTCTTTGTATCTATCTATTGATCTCTCATTCACTCTCTCTATATCTGTATACCTCTCTGTCTACCTCTCTCTGTCCACCTCTCTCTCTCTCTCTTCATCAGTCTCCCTATCTATGTATTTCTCTCTATCTCTCTTTATATCTCCATCTTTCTGAATCTCCCTCTACCTCTCTTCTTCTACCATCTCCTTCTCACTCTATCTATATCTCTAACTTCATCTATCTGTCTCCATCTCGCTTTATCTCTATCTCTATATCTATCTTTTGCTCACTCTCTATCTATCTATCTATCTATCTATCTATCTATCTATCTATCTATCTATCTATCTATCTATCTATCTATCTATTTTGTTACCTGTCTATCTTTTCACCTCTTGCTCCCTATCTCTTACTCTTCAAATCTCTATCTCTTCCTCAATCTCTCTCCCTTTCTCACGTCTTTGAATCTATCTACATCTCTCTATATATCTATCTCTTGCTCACTCTATTTATATCTCTCTATATATCTATCTCTTGCTCACTCTATTTATATCTCTCTATATATCTATCTCTTGCTCACTCTATTTATATCTCTCTATGTATCTATCTCTTGCTCACTCTATCTAGATATCTATATATACGTTTCTCTCTCTCTCTCCACCTCACTCTCACCATCTCTCTCTCTTCATCAGTCTCTATCTCGCTTCATCTTTATCTCTATATCTATCTTTTGCTTACTCTATATCTATCTATCTATCTATCTATCTATCTATCTATCTATCTATCTATCTATCTATCTATCTATTTTGTTACCTGTCTATCTTTTCACCTCTTGCTCCCTATCTCTTACTCTTTAAATCTCTGTCTCTTCCTCAATCTCTCTCCCCTTTTCACGTTTTTGAATCTCTCCATCTCTTTCTCACTCTATCTATATCTCTCTTCATCTGTCTCCATTTCTTTTTCTCTCTCTCAATTCTACCTCCCTTTTTTATCTCTCTGTCACTCTCCTTCTCTCTCTCTTTGTATCTATCTATTGATCTCTCATTCACTCTCTCTATATCTGTATACCTCTCTGTCTACCTCTCTCTGTCCACCTCTCTCTCTCTCTCTCTTCATCAGTCTCTCTATCTATGTATTTCTCTCTATCTCTCTTTATATCTCCATCTTTCTGAATCTCTCTCTACCTCTCTTTCCATCTCCTTCTTACTCTATCTATATCTCTAACGGATCTATCTGTCTCCATCTCGCTTTATCTCTATCTCTATATCTATCTTTTGCTCACTCTATCTTTCTCTCTCTCTCTCTCTCTATCTCTCGCTCTCTCTCTCTCTCCTTCTGGCACACGACGGTCTGCAGTCATTAAGTAGATTTATTTCTTTGTGGTGAGCGCAGCGTTTCTCTCTCTTTTTTCCTCTCCCTCTCTTTCTCTCTCTCAATCTGTAGGTCTCTCTCTTTAAGACCCACACTAAGATTAGTATTATTTATTTATAAGACAGAGAGTTTTTTCTGTATGTATGATATATATCTAAAAGTACATTATACAGGTTTATTCTGTTTTTGTTGGAGTAATGTTCTCTAGTGTCCAGTGAAGGTTCTGTGCTAGCTAGCAGTAGTGAACCCACCCACCACCCACCTCATCCCCAACCCCTCAACTCATCATAATGCTCCACTGTGTAGATAAAGTAAAGTCAGACACAGAAGCTCTCTATCTGTTCCTGCACAGTTTTGTATTAGTTATGCTTTAGTTTTTCATCAATGATTACAGAACGCCGCCCACAGCACTGGCTGTTGGATGACTGTTCTCAGTCCAGCAGTGACAGTGAGGTGTTTAAAAACTCCAGCAGCACTGCTGTATCTGATCCACTCATACCAGCACAACACACACTAACACCTTATACACACCACCACCATGCCAGTACAGTCACTGCAGTGCTAAGACTGACCCACCACCCACATAATAGCTGCATTGTGGTGGTCTATTCTGTGGGAATTATAAAGTATACAGAGAAACAGGAACAGGACTACAATCTGTACTTTTAGAACTACAAATTACTCCCTTAATTATCAGTGGAGCTGAAAAGCTAAAGCCTCAGCAGAACAATAATCCACAGTATATATCCAAACAACACATCAGCACCTTTACACTACTTATTTCTGGTCATAACTGGATTGATGTATCTCTTGCTTAACCCTTGTGTGGTGTTCATATTTTTGTTACTCGTTTACTTTGTTACTTGTATTTAATTCAGCAAAATTAAGCAATTTCCATTAAAATGCTTTACACATGCTTGCTTCACCTAAATTGCAAGCAATATAAACAGCTTACATGGTTAATATTTGCCCTTTACCTTTCTTATGTTTCATTTCTTTCAAAAAGTGCTACTCTTTTTTTATTAGTTTTTTAATAAAATGTAAAAGAAGATATGAGTAGAAAATTAGTTTAGTTTCAAATTTACAAATGAAGCAATGTTTATTAACCCCTGGCCAAACAGACTGTATGTAATATAAATGTGTGTGTGGGGGGGGGGGGGGGGGTGGTACAGTGTGTGTTTATCGAAAATGTGTTTTGATATATGTTTTTCACCAAAAATGAGCCAATGCCAATGAGTTTGAGTTAGAAAAAATATTTTTTTGTATCATTTGATGAAAAATTAAAATGGGTCCCACAGACCCGAACACCACACAAGGGTTAAGTGTAATCCAGCTTCATTAGATTTACTCTGTTTAAATTATTAACTGAAATACCAAACAGAAATAATGAAATAACAAATTATTCATGTCATATTTGATCTGATTTAAACCGTGCTTAATGACCGCACATCTGTAAAGCATGTTAATCAGTAGAGTCGTTGTGTATCGACAGTAAGAGTGTTGGGGTGATCTACTGGATTCAGGAGTAAATGGTGTGAACTCTGAGCAGGTCTGAGTTGAGGGGGGTAGAGTTGTGTCACATGGCCCCGGGTTGGTGAATTGTTTTGGTCGATACGTAATTATTCACACAGCCGTGCTGATGCTGTCAATGAGGTGATGTAACAACAAACTACACTGACCAGTTATACTCTTATATATACACACAAACACAAACATACACACACACACAATAATAATAATAATAATAATAATAATAATAATAATAATAATAATAATAATAATAACAAGATAAGCATATGTACAATTTTTGGTACCACTTTAAAACAAGACTACCTGTATAAAGGGTTTATAAATGGTTTACAATTAGTTTATTAATGGTTACTAAATAGATTGTAAATGCCTTAAAAATCATTAATAATCAGTTATAACACATACATAGAAAGGGCAACAATGACCTGTTGTTTGCCAAATAGTGAACCCACAGCCATCTTTCTACGCATGTGTTATAACTGATTATTAATGATTTTTAAGGCATTTACAACCTAATAAGTAACCATTAATAAACTACTTGTAAACCATTTATAAACTCTTATTTTAAAGTGGTACCCAATTTTTATATGTATTTTTGTACTTGCTGATATTTGATACCTACTAAGGATTAAGCAAAATTAGTGTAAAGTCGTGCAATGCAGCACTTCATTAGTTTTTCAAATGTTTTATCAGGTTATGTGTGCTGTAGGAAGATGCTTCATAAAGCACAGTTTTGTGGTCTGATCTGCATGGGTTGCATCACTCTTCGAAAGATCATTCCAGATCAGCAACATTTTAAGTTGTATGTTTATTAGCGCAGCAACGTGCATTAGCTGGTTACTAACAATATCGGATGTTGGTATCAGAGCCTCGTTTGTGATTACAAGTACGAGTACATGAGAAGAGTATCGGGAAAATACCTGATACCAGAAAGGATATTCATGCATCGGTAATAATAAACAAATAAATAATAATTATGACAGTTTGCGCCATATTAAAAGAAAAACACAAAAACACTAATGCACCATAAATCAATCACTGTGTCTATCCAACAAAATACACAGTGGGGCAAAAAAGTATTTAGTCCACCACTGATTGTGCAAGTTCTTCTACTTAAAAAGAGGAGAGAGATCTAGAATTTTTATTATAAGAACACTTCATCTATTAGAGAAAAAAAAAAAATCCAAGAAATCACATTGTAGGACTTTTAAATAATTTATAAGTAAATTACGGTGGGAAATAGGTATTTGTTCACCTACAAACAATTTTTTTATTTTTTATTTTATTTCTAATTTTTCCCATTTTCTCCCCAATTTACACGGCCAATTATCCAACTCGCTCATTAGGACTCCCTGCTATCACTAGTGATGCCCCAACACACCAGGAGGGTGAAGACTAACACATGCCTCCTCCAAAACATTTTCGTGCTGCTGCTGATGCAGCACTGGCGAGCAGCATCACAGCGCTCTTGGAGGAAGGCGCAGCGGCTCGCTTCTGATACATCAGCTCACAGACGCCCTGTGCTGCAGACATCACCCTAGGAGTGATGTGGGGAGAGAGCGCCATCTACCCACCCAGAGGGAGCAGGGCCAATTGTGCTCCCTCTGAGCGCCAGCAGCTTGATGACAAAGCTGCATTAACTTGGGTTCGAACCTGCGACCTCCCGCTCATAGTGGCAGCGCTTTAGACCGCTGGACCACTCGGCGCCCCCTGTTACTTCTTCTTTAACCCCTAGAACCCTATGAACGGATTTTCCGTACAAAATCGCACCCTGTGTTCTCAGCTTAACTATTTAGGAATCCCTTCACACATAAACATAATCCATATATGATTAGAAAGGATGAAACTTACTCTTTCTAAAAATAGCGATGACACCCCAGTGCAGTAAAGCTAAATCTACAAGAAACCCATTGAGAAAAACACCTAAAAAAGTGAAATCTCCTTTCCCAACCAATATTATTTACCTTTAGTGCTTCAAACATATTTATATGATGTTTCAAACCAAATAATATCAGTAAATAAAGACTCAAAAGTGTCCACAGAAAAAGTGTGAAACTACCTGCTTAACTCAAACTAAAGCTAGATATAGCACTACCTACTCATAACTACTGTGAAGCATGGGGGTGGAAGCATTGTTTTTCTGCAATGGAGTGGCTGGGTCTTCCAGCATGACAATGATCCCAAATACACCACTCAAACAATGAAGGAGTGGCTCCCTAAGAAGCATTTTAAGATCCTGGAGTGACCTAGCCATTCTCCAGATCTTAGCCCCATATAAAATGTGTGGAGGGAGTTGAAAGTCCATGTTGCCCACGACAGCCCCAAAACATCACTGCTCTAGAGGAGATCTGCATGGAGGAATGGGCCAAAATACCAGCAACGATGTGTGGAAACCTTACAGGTGAAGACTTACAGAAAATGACCTCTGTCATTGCCAACAAAGGTTATTGACCAAATACTTATTTTCCACTATTATGTGCAAATAAATTCTTTAAGAACTGGATTCGTTTTTTCTAATTTTGTCTGTTACAGTTGAAGTGTACCTATGATAAAAATTGCAGATCTCTCTCATCTTTCCAAGAAGTAGAACTTGCACAATCAGTGGCCGACTAAATACTTTTTGCCCCACTGTACATTAACCATTACAGGTGGCATTACAACATAGGTCTAGGGGAAAAATATGTGAAAAATGAGATTTACATTATGGAGAAAAGTAAAAAACTGAAAAAATGGTGATGCAACATATCTTCCACTGTCTGACCAGAATAACCTGAATAACAGAATGACAAAATACAATACAATATAATACTCCCACATTTGTAATCGTAAATTTACCTCACCAGTGTGATTCTAATCATAAATCTACCTCAGCAGTGCAATTCTAATCAGGAATTCACATCAGTAGTGCTATTCGAATCATAAATTCACCTCATCAACGACATTCTAATTATGAATTTACCTCAACAGTGTTATTCTAATCATTAATTTACCTCTGCAGTGCTATTCTAATACAAACCTTTTTTCTCATATTGTCTCTCATAATTTACAGTGTACCTATTATGAAAATGACAGACCTCTCTCATCTTTCCAAGTAGGAGACTTTGCACAATCGGTGGCCGTAATTAGCCATTACAGATGGGTTCAATATAGGTACCAAAAGGACAAAATACTCCTCCACTGACCAGAATAACCCGAATAAAGAATGACAAAATACAATACAATATAATACACACACAATCGTAATCATAAATTTACCTCAGCAGTGTGGTCCTAATCATGAATTTACCTCTGCAGTGCTGTTCTAAATCTAACACTATTTTTTTTTTTTTCATTTTGTCTCTCATAGTTTACAGTG
Source organism: Astyanax mexicanus (assembly GCF_023375975.1). Taxonomy (NCBI): domain Eukaryota; kingdom Metazoa; phylum Chordata; class Actinopteri; order Characiformes; family Acestrorhamphidae; genus Astyanax; species Astyanax mexicanus. Next base: position 1,618,330 of record NW_026040048.1, on the reverse strand, counting down.
TACCTATGATGAAAATTACAGACCTCTCTCATCTTTCCAAGAAGGAGAACTTGCACAATCGGTGGCTGACTAAATACTTTTTTGCCCCACTGTACATTAACCATTACAGATGGGTTCAATATAGGTACCAAGTGGACAAAATACCTTTTAGAGCATTTCTATTGGTTTATTCCTGATGAAATTTAGAGAGAAATGAGATTTACATTGTGGAGAAAAGTGAAAAACTAAAAAAAATAGTGATGCAACATATCTTCCACTGACCAGAATAACTTGAATAACACAAATACAATACAATATAATACACACACATTTGTAATCATCAATTTACCTCAGCAGTGTGATTCTAATCATAAATCTACCCCAGCAGTGTGGTTCTAATCATAAATCTACCTCAGCAGTGCAATTCTAATTATGGATTTATGGCAGCAATGCTATTCTATTAAGTAATTCACATCAATAGTGCTATTCTAATCATAAATTTACCTCAACAACAACATTTTAAATATGAATTTACCTCAACAGTGTTATTCTAATCATGAATATTCACTCTTATCTTTCCAAGTAGGAGAACTTGCATGATCGGTGGCTGACTAAATCCTTTTTTGGCCCCACTGTACATTAACCATTACAGATGGGTTCATTATAGGTACCAAGTGGACAAAATACTTTTTAAAGCATTTCTATTGGTTTATTCATTATGAAAATCAGAGAAAAATAAGATTTACATTATGGAGAAAAGTGAAAAAAAATGGTGAAGCAACATATCTTCCACTGTCTGACCAGAATAACCTGAATAACAGAATGAGAAAATACACTACAATATAATACACACACATTCAGTAAATCCAAAAGGAGGCAGAGAGAGAGAGAGAGAGAGAGAGAGACATAAAGAGAAAGGGAAAGGAAAAGAGAGAGAGAGCGAAGGAGATATAGAGACAGAGAGAGATAGAGAAAAAGAGAGAGAGAGAGAGAGAGAGAGAGAGGTGTGTATTGTCCTTCACTCTGGTGTTAAACTCTATACTCCCACCGGCTCTGTTTAAAAAAGGAAGGCGGTGAGAGCAGAAATAAACCTGTGACTCTACACAAGGAGAAGAGTGATACAGCACATCTCTCTCTCTCTCTCTCTCTCTCTCTCTCTCGTGTCCTCGGTGAAGCGAGGGAAGGAGAAAGGTATCAGTGTGTAACGAGAGCACTTCACACACAAAGCAGGAGTGGAGGGAGAGCGGAGGGAAGGAGCGAGGGAGGAGAAGGATGAGTGCTCGGTGTGACTGCAGCCCATTAAACTGAAAGCGTCTATATGATGAAGGAAGAGCTTAGGGAAGCAGAGATAGCCAGGCTGCTAATCTAACATATACCACCAGCACCTTCCCCTGACTCCTCACATCAGAAGATCAGACTGAACTGTGGTCAGGAATTTACATAATAAGCAACAATCTTCAAACAAGCTCTAATTCATTTTAATACTTTTTTTCACCACTGATTAATTAATGTGCTTTTTGTCTTGTTTTATTTTTTCAAAAGGAAACAAAACTACAATGAAAACATACAAAGAAATATAAAAAAACACAATGCATTTACCTCAACAGTACCATCCTAATCATAAATTTACCTCAGGAGTGCTATTCTAATCATGAATTCACCTCAGAAATGCTATTGTAATCATACATTTACCTCAGCAGTGCGATTCTTATTATAAATCTTAGCAGTGAAATTCTACGCATGAATTTACCTCAGAAGTGCTATCGTAAATATATAATCAACTCAGCAGTGCTCTTCTAACTATAAATTTACCTCAGAATTGCTATTCTAATTATACATCTTAGCAGTGCTATTATGATCATAAACTTACCTCAGCATTGCTATTGCAATCATGAATTTACCTCAGAAGTGCTATTCTAATCAAACATTTACCTTAGCAGTTTTGTTCTAATCATGAATTTACAGCAATGCTGAATTTACAGCAATGCTATTCTAAACAATTTAGCTCAGCAGTGCTATTCTAATAATACATCAGCAATGCTATTTAAGCATACATTTAGCTCAGCTGTGTTATTGAATCATACATTTACATAAGCAGTGTTATTCTAAACCTATATTTACCTTAGCATCAATATTATAAATATATAATATCATAATTATCAGCAGTGCTATTTTAATAAAACATTTACCTCAGCAGTGTTAATCTATTATTTTTTATTTACATCCACAGTGCTATTAGAATCATATATTTACCTCAGCAGTGCTATTTTAATCATACATTTTCCTCAGCCACAATATTCTACTCATAAACTTATTTACATCCACAGTGCTATTAGAATCATATATTTACCTCAGCAGTGCTATTTTAATGATACATTTTCCTCAGCCACAATATTCTACTTATAAACTTACCTCAGCAGTGCTATTCTAATCCTAAATGAACCTCATCTGCGCTATTGTAATAACAAATGTACCTCAGCAGTGCTATTATAATTATAAATCTACCTGCAATTCTAATCATGAATTCATGCCAGCAATGCTATTCTAATCAGGAATTCACATCAGTAGTGCTATTCTAATTATAAATTTACCTCAACAATGACATTTTAATAATGAATTTTCCTCAGCAGTGTTATTTTACTCACACATTTACCTCTACAGGTCTGTTCTAATACTAAACTTACCTCAGCAGTGCTTCTCTAATCAAGAATTTATGTCAGCAGCGTTATTCTAATCATGAATTTACCTCAGTAATGACTTTCTAACCATACATTTCATAAATAAAATAAATAAATAAAATACCTTAAATAAAAAATAATAAAGGAGGATAATAAAATATGTAGAAAAACAGAAGGACTGCAGAAAAACACATTATATTGCTTTTATATAAAAGCCCTACTAAACACCAATTCAGATACAGTAGCTGTGATGGTCTGGCATGTGTGTGTGGTCTGAACAGCAGTCTCAGTCCGGCCCTGTGGCCTGGCGATGAGTAATACACAGTAAAGACATCAGATCAGACGTTAGATGACTTGTAGAGGAATTGTACAAAAGGAATGCTGATCTAGAAACACTTCCCCTATAGCTGACAGATACAATCAGACAAATCTCTCACAGCGTTCTCAGAATTTCTCCTCGTGAGGAGCAGGATCATGTGATGGATTCTGGAACGCGGTGTTATTCCGCAGTGCTCTCTTACTGCACGCGCTTCAGCTCCGCTCAGGAAAGCCAACCATAAATCCCCACTGCACCGCTGAGGTTTTGGCAAAGCTTAGCTCTTCAGGTGATTTATTGCCGGTGTTAAAATATCTCAGGCATTCAGCATGTGCCTGGAAGGACAGCTCAAAGAAGAGAGAGGCAATACACTAGATTACACAAAGCTGAGAGACGGCGGCGCGGTGCTGAGTGGAGGAAACAGAGCGGCCGGCGGAGTGAGTCATGATCCCGGGCTGAAGAACGAGGAGATGGGAATCTGCGTTTGCCAGAATGGGAAACGCTAATGAGGCTAACAGAGTTGTTCTTTGTGTGATACACAAAGGCACAGCAGAGTCCACCCAAGACCAGTCCGTGCTTTTATCTCGCTCCAGCTCCCAGCACACCTGAGCCAAGTAATTAGAGTGCTGGAGGTGCTGGAGGCTGATGTAAGGGAGAAGGAGGGCTGGCTGGAGGTCCTTGAAGGCCAGACTGGGACTCACAATGGAGGTACTGCTGAAAAGAGCCCATTAATGCTGGGCACATACTGCAGACCCAGTCCATCTGCACACTAACCGGGTTTCCAGGCCCACCGGTGGTCAGATATTTGTCTGAGTAAGACTGATGGCCTGAGCTGTGATCGTATAAACAGTATAATTTAATTGTCATAGTCTGATTAGGGCCTTGAGCTAAACTTAACCCAATTAAAACATGCAGTACAGACTGACAATAGCTGGACTATTTGATGTAGCTCCACATCTTTCAAGCATTAGTGGATTTTAATGGTTTTCTGCATGAACAAACTGTTCTTCTATAGGATGGAAAGGTTTGGACACAACATAAATTTAAAGTCATCCAAACTATGAGGAAAAATATACGGAAATATTTAGTAAACACAAACAAACAAACCAGACCAGAATATGTTTTATATTTCAGATTGTTCGAAATAGGCACCCTTTTTTGCACATCTTGGCAGCTTTGTGAGGTAGAGTCACCTGGAATTCAGGCTTTCAGTTAACAGCTGTGCTGATCTCCTCAAGAGTTAATTACTTGGATTTACTGTCCTCTTAATGTGTTTGAGAGCATCAGTTGTAAAGTTGAGAAGAGGTAGAGTTGGTATACAGTGAATAACTCTGTTTAAATGTAATTTCTTATAAGTCTGATCTGTGCATATTTAAGATTATTGCAGTTTGCATGGTGGGATACACCATGTAATATTGTTGATATCATTTAAATTTTCATTATGTAATTTGTTCTCTTCATTGTGCATTAATGTTAAAGACATAAAACAATTAAGAGGCACATGTGGAATTACACATGTTTCACATTTTTCTTCAGTAGAAATTTAATGGCTCACTTGGCTAGTCTCCAAAAATAAGTTTTGTCACAAGAACACACAAGAACTATGGGGCGGCCTAATGCCCTGCCACTACGAGCAGGAGGTCGCAGGTTCGAATCCTGTTCATGTAGCTCTGCCATCAGCTGCCGGCACTCAGAGGGAGCAAAATTGGCCCTGCTCCCTCCAGGTGGGTAGATGGCGCTCTCTCCTTGCAGTGAGTTTAAAATAAAAGGGTTCATATTAAGCAATTAAGTAAAATCTGAGTTTATAAATGTCTGATTAATTTTAAATATGAACTATATGAAATGCTTGGCGGTTTAAATTAGAGTTATAAACCTTAAATGTGCTCCAGCGTCAGATTACAGACCAATCAGCATGCAGTAGCAGGGATGCTAGTGTCTTTACTCTGTAAAACACATTTGCTGTAGGAAAATGGAATATCCAAATATGCTTTCTCATTTTTATTGTGTAAAATCTATTATACTACTTTGTAGAATTAAAGTAATGCTCAAATAAGTAGTTAGTTAGTATTTTTTTTTTATTTTTTAAAGTTGTTCGATTTTAGCTCAATTCGCTCCCATTTATAGTGGACCTACACACAGGCTCACTCTAGAGGTTAACAGTAATATAACAGAGGAAACAGACTCTCCATGAACAGCTCTGGTCTTGTAGAAATGTGTTTTAGACCCCACTGATCCCATTGGCTGTAGATTAGTAGTTACTGCTCTTGACTCTTAGTCGCAGACTGGATCAGATATTTAGCATGCCAAATATTTGTCTGGCAAGCGCCCAGATTTCCTGGATTTGCCTCCAAGCTGATTTTTTATTGGCTGACTGAAAAACTGGGCTAAAATAGTGTAGTGTGAACCTGGCATGAGAAGCCTTTCCAGATCTGTACCTTACTTCCTGATGATGAGTACAGATGTTGAGGCCCCCAACGCACTTGGCACTACCATATTTAGCGTACTGGTAGATGGTAGGTATGTACATGCCTTAACTGGGCCAAATTAGCCCTAAATCTTCTGATTTCTGTGTCTGCTACCTTCAATTAGCATCAGGGTCTGCAGCATCTGATTCCAGCGCATTAGCAACACTGCCGGCACTGATACAGATCTGAGCTTTCTGTGTAGCAGCTTTAAAAGAGCACCAGAGACAGGATTCTGCTGGAGTGTGCACTTGATCACTTAAACTGCTGCTGATCTAGACTGAGCATGAGATACTGAGACACAACCTCAGGGATAACAAACACCTGGGTGTAGATAAAGAGAATAGTCCATGCAGAATTGGTGAATTAGTGAAGAAATATCAGGGATATTATGCCAAGCTCCATTTCCAGTCCCTGAACTGGAATACATAAACACGGGTTCCACACTGCGCACACACACACACACACACACAAAACATTTACAAATGAACACATGTTCCCCCACCATAAAGTGAATTAGGTTCCAGCTGCTGCTGCTCCTACTGCTGGTGAGTGTGGAGTATAATCAATCACAGGCCCGTGATCCAACAGGAACGAACCACTAAAAATAAACTAGATCAAAAAGAATCAACTAACTATAACCCCAATTCCAAAAAAAAGATGGGATGTTGTATAAAGTCTAAATAAAAGTAATACAAACACAATGTAATGTTTTGCACATTTCAGCAACATCTAAATTCTTCATGAAAAAAATATTAAAGGCCCTATCGTGCACCCTGCGCAAGGCGCACAGTGTGGTGTGTTGCCATCGTACACCCCATCAACAGTCTATTTTCACTCCTTGCGCACGCCTCCTTAAAATAGCGTTGGGCTGTATGAATATATTAACGCCGATGGGCGTGGTGGTCTGGAAATGACGTGTGTTCAGGTGAATTTCTGGCATGTTTCTATCTTGGTGGCGGAAAAAAGACTTGAACTGAATCACGATCACCACGAGCGCTGCGCTCCAAAATACCACATATCATCACTTCCGTAGGACAAAACACCTGGATTAGCCTTCAGCACTCTATAAAACTATAAAACATGCTTAAAAAATGTGCACGGGAACTAGTTATTATTAGTTATTATCAATTATAAGTACACAGATTTAATAATTGTTTAATATAGTAGATCATATCATTATCATTCTGCTATTTGAGAATTTTAACAGATGCTTATTCTCAATCTTTCTCTATATAAAACCCTGCAGTTTAGGAAATAAAAAATGAAAAGTGAGAAGCACTTTGACTGATTATAAATGAATATTGTTTTACCTGCTCATTTAAATGAAAGCTATATGTTAGCACTCCTTTCTTATCACCACTGCACATTTATTAAAATATAAAATATATTAATTCATTAATTAAAATCTCGTCCAGCGCTCTAAAATACCACAGGGCGCCGAGTGGTCCAGCGGTATAAAGCACTGCCACTATGAGCGGGAGGTCGCAGGTTCAAACCCCCCGCTCATGCAGTTTTGCCATCAGCTGCAGGCGCTCAGAGGGAGCACAATTGGCCCTGCTCCCTCCGGGTGGGTAGATGGCGCTCTCTCCCCATCACGCTTAAAGGTGGCGCCGGGCGGCACGAGGCGTCTGTGAGCGGATGTATTGGAACCTGGCCGCTGTGCTTTCCTCTGAGTATGCTAGCTGCTCAGGCAATGATTCATCTGCAGCAGCTCAAAAAAAGGGGTGACTGACTTCACACGTGTCGGAGGAGGCGTGTGCTCGTCCGCATCCTCCAAGGGTCGCAGATGCCACCGGTGATGGGGACGCACAAAGGGGTGGGACAATTGGATAGCCAAATTGGGAGAAAATAATGAAAAAATATGAAATAAAATTAAAAAACAACCATCTTTACTGTTATTTAACCAAGTTAAAGAGCCGAGTTCAGAGCCAGGCTAAAATATAATATAAAACACATTTCAGTTAAATGAATTTAAGGTGAATAAGGTCCTGTAAAGTTAATCAAATGTTAAAATATAGTCAAATATAAAGAATATGTTGAGGTTTTGGTGAGCTGTTTTTTTAACGATTTGGAAATGAAACCAATGTCAGTTATTCTGCGCATCATGTGATTGTTTTAAATTATTATTATTTTTTAGAGTTTATATTTTATATTATTTTAATTTTGAGTTTGTTATTTATTTATTTATTTGTTTATTTATTTATTTATTTATTTCGTCTTATGTTTTATTTTGATTCCCATGTTTTTAGTTTATTATTATTCTATCATTTCTTATCATTCTGCATCTTAAAGGTAATGACTACAGACACACTGATTGGTTTATTTCACGTTACGCCCAAAACACACCCATGTATAACTGAGGGAATTAAAACAATTTTTTTGCGCTATTGGAGCTGCACAAGGCGTATTTTCCACGCTCTCACAAAACCAAAGACACAGGACACGCCCCTAAATCCAGCAGCGCAAAGCGCAATTACCTACTGCGCTATAAATCGCTAAATAGGGCCCTAACTCAATTACTTCACATTATTTGATATAAAAAGAGCATTCTAGAAATGTGGGGTCTCTCAGAAGCAAAGATGTGGAACAATTTATGAAAAAATCATGTTTCTTAACATCAGGATATCACTCCAGACTCCAGGTTCAAGAAACAAAGCTTATTATCAGTATTAGATGCTGGTGATCTTCAGGCACACAGGTGGATCTGAATAAAAAAAAAAACAGGCTGTACTGATTCTGTACTGAAAATAACTGCACACAACTTTTCACAACCACTTCCAGAAATCACTTTCTGTGAACAAATTCCACTGTGCTTCAATCCACTAATGGTGGTTTTGGAAACTACGGACACTGTGAGCTACACACTCAAAAAGACAGGGACCATCCAGCTTGTTATCAGCAAACAGTTCATAAACCTTTGAAGAGTCTTTGATGGTATGGGTATGGAGCTCACACATCTGGAAAGGCACAATCAATGCTGAACAGTGTAGAGGTTTTAGAACCTTGCACATTTCAGCAAGACAATGCTCAATCACCTGCTGCATCCATCACAACAGCTTGGCTTTGCAAAAATGAGTCCAGGTGCAGAACTGGCTCTCTTGCATTCCAGTCCTTTCAATAGTACCAATAGTAAACTTTCGGTGCATCGTGAATCATGGTGTTTAGTGGAGCGCTGTGTAGAAGTGTAGAGCACCGTCAAAGAAGGAGAAACATGAGAACAGGCCTCCTGCAGCTTCTGCTGCTGCTGCTCCTTGCTATACGAGTAACTATAGCCCTGTTTAAATACATTAATACTGTAGCTTAAGTGATTTTTTAAATGCACACTAAACTGAATGTATTTGTTAACTGGAGAACTGTGAGATTTGTGATAAACTGTGAAACAGCTGCTTAAATACAGTAATGTCTCTAATGGCTTCAGTAATAACATATTGTAAATTGATATTAAACTTGTGTTTTACTTGTGCAATAAAGCTTTGGTCTGTTTCAATTTCACCTGGTGCATGTTTAATTATCCAAAAGATATCTAAAAAAAATCTTAACCAGCAGTGTGAATATTTTATAACTCCATTGCTAATTATTATCATAACTAACTCCATTGCTAATTATTCCTCACCTATAACAGGTAATGGTTCAATTAGCATAATTCACTCGTTTTTCAGGAACAATTCATGTTCAAACTTTTTTAAATGTTTCACTACTTTATTACTTTTGAATGACCAACATATTTATTACAACATAACATTGAAATTTTGTTTTAGATTTTGTTTTTGCAGTGGTTGCAAATATGTGAGATGAACCATTTTTATATTATATGTTGATTACAATAATCAAGGCCAGCAGAAAAAGTTTAATACTGAAAAAAATACTTTTAACTATTTTTCCTAGATCTTTAAACTTTAAGACAGGTCAATTTCACCTGTGACATAGCAGGAGGGTTAAAATAATTAGTTTAGTAAAGCAAGCCGTGTTAAATCTCTTTCTAAGGTCTATTGTTTCAATTCTTTAGCTGTTTTTCTTTTAATGAAGTTTGATTTCTTCATATATTGTGTAATTTTGTGGGACAAAGTAAACCCAATTGTATTTAAAGACTTAATTTAAAGCCATAGTGTTTTATATTATATGTACTCCAAACACAAGTCACAAACCAATATAAAAGCCCAGTCATGCAAAATATATATATATAAATAAATAATAATAATTAAAAATACAGGGAAACCATCAGAATCTTGCAAAATACTGTGATATGCATTTTTGGTTACCGTCCAGCACTAAAATTATGGTGTTTAATGGACAATAATGGTATTTAGTGTAGAACAGTGGTGTTTAGTGGGGTGTTTGGTAAAGAGTATTGGTATTTTAGTCTTACACAGGACTAAGGAGACTATGCTAGTGAGCCATTTACAGTATTAACTTCACTCTCTCTCTCTCTCTAAGCGATCATCATCATAAATAATCTCTTCAGCATTGATTGACAGTTCTAAGATCGAGTTAAGTCCGCTGATTCACATTCTGACCTTTCCTGCTCTCAATCAAATCCTTTTCACCAGCACCACATACCACCCCATCCACCCCACCCCCTAACAGCCCAACCAGTGGTGTATGAGTGTGCAGCGATGGAGTGAGGGGCAAGAAAGAAGGAGAGAGGGGTGATGTTTACTCCCTTGGGGCAGAGAAGAGCTAATCACTGCAACCAATCTAAAAAATTGAGAGAGAGAGAGAGAGAGAGAGAGAGAGGCTAATACAGAAAGAGAAAGAACACAACAACAGAGAGAGAGAGAGAAAGAGAGAGAGAGATAGAGAGAAAGGAGAATGAGAGAGAGAGAGAGAGAGAGAGAGAGAGAGAGAGAGAGAGATCAGCAGTGTGTATTTGAGAAGCTCTGAGGTCGTATAGTATTTATCTGGGTGAAAAGCCTGAAACGAGAGCAGTCAGGGTTTATGGGGAGTTAGAGAGAATAAAGAGATGTCAAGAGAGGGATAAGGAAAGCGAGAGAGGGAGGGAGGGAGGAGGAGGAGAGGGAGAGAGAGGGCGAGGGAGGAGGAGAGAGTGAGGGAGAGAGCGAGAGAGGATAACTCTGGGTTCTGGGTTCTAAAGGCTCGCCAACAAATTACTACAAGTTAGCTGTTGATTTTCTGTCAGTGCGATTCTAGAAAAGCGTCAATCGCCAAGCCTGCAACATTAGCCGGCCTACAAAACACACACACACACACACACACACAGCAGCATACACACCGTAACAAGCCCACCCAAGTGGAAAGCTAAGAAGACAGCACTCAAAATGTTCTCACATATACGACACACACTCAAGCTCTTATACAATCACCCACAGCCTTCTATACCAACACACTCTCTCAGTGTATACATTATACTGGATGATGTGTATGTGGTAGACAATGGTGGAGTTTCATAGAAAAAGATGGTGTTGGATGGAGAATGATGGTATTTGGTGATGACAGTGAATTTGGTCTATGACAGTGTTCAATAGACAATAGCTGGGATTGATGGAGAAAGTTGGTACTTAGACGAGAATGGTGGGCGTTGGTGGATATAATAGAGTTCAATGGAGAATGGTGGTGTTTGGCAGATAATGGGTTTTGATGGAGGATTGTGGTGTTTGGTAGATAATGGGCTTTGATGGAGAATGATGGTGTTTGATACAGAAATACAGTGTTTGATGTAGAATGATAGTTTGTGTTGAAGATGATAGTGTTTAACGAAGAATGATGGTGTTTGGTAGAACATGGGCTTTGATGGAGAATGATGGTGTTTGATACAGAAATACAGTGTTTGATGTAGAATGATAGTTTGTGTTGAAGATGATTGTGTTTAACGAAGAATGATGGTGTTTGGTAGAACATGGGCTTTGATGGAGAATGATGGTGTTTGATAGAGAAATACAGTGCTTGATGTAGAATGATAGTTTGTGGTGAAGCTGATAGTGTTTACTGAAGAATGGTGGTGTTTGGTAGAGAGTGAGATTTGATGGAGAATGATGGTGTTTGATACAGAAATACAGTGTTTGATGTAGAATGATAGTTTGTGGTGAAGATGATAGTGTTTAACGAAGAATGATGGTGTTTGGTAGAACATGGGCTTTGATGGAGAATGATGGTGTTTGATAGAGAAATACAGTGTTTGGTGTAGAATGATGGTTTGTGGTAGAGATGATAGTGTTTAATGGAGACTGGTGGTGTTTGGTAGATATTGGGCTTTGATGGAGGATGGTGGTGTTAAATGAAGGCTGGTGGTGTTTGGTAGATAATGGGCTTTGATGGAGGATGGTGGTGTTTAATGGAGACTGATGGTGTTTGGTAGATAATGGGCTTTGATGGAGGATGGTGGTGTTTAATGGAGACTGATGGTGTTTGGTAGATAATGGGCTTTGATAGAGGATGGTGGTGTTCAATGGAGACTGGTGGTGTTTGGTAGATAATGGGCTTTAATGGAGGATGGTGGTGTTTAATGGAGACTGATGGTGTTTGGTAGATAATGGGCTTTGATGGAGAATGGTGGTATTTGATAGAGAAACAGGAAAGTTACAAACCAAAGAGACAAACCACTAGCAATCTTCTTTGTTATGAAGAATTCAGTCATAAAACATTGAAACTACATATTAAACTATAGTAATATAGTGCTAATTGTCACTTTTAACATGGAAAATGTTTACATTTGGTCACTTGAGCCACCATTTTACCAGTTATTCTTATACCCCTCGGTTTGAAGTGTGCCTCTAAAAAATCTCCATTTGAAGGGCTACCAAGCTCTATCCATCCTCCTACCCCTCCAGCCTAATAAGAATCTGGTATGTGGTAGGGCCAAGGGGATGGGGACATGGGGATTGGGACATTGGGATTGGGACATTGGGATATGGGATTGGACCTAACAGTATTTAGTGTAGAATGATGGTTTGTGGTGCAAAATGATAGTGTTTAATGGAGAATGGATGGTTTTTGGTAAAGAAAGTTTATGTTTTTGGAGAGTGTTAGTGTTTGGTGAAGACTGGTGATAATTGGTGTCTGCATGTTGAGTGTGTTTGTGTTCATGGTATCAGCTGGATTAACAGCTTGTTTAATTCATACACACACAAGGCATTACGCAACACACTGCTGTATTGAACGCACCGTGGGCAAAGAGAGTCACATCTACACACCACCAGTCTGTAATTCTACACTGAGCAGCTTACAGTGATCACAACTACAGTCTAGAAACATTTAACCCAACCTCAGGTGTGCTGAGAGTCCAGAGAACATACTGTACCTATAATTAATAGAGAGAGAGAGAGGGGTGGATAGAGAGAGAGAGAAAGGCCATGGATAGCAGAGAGAAGCATCAGAAATAATGAAATATGGACGAATAACACATTCCTGTTGAGAATACACTCTGTGTGTGTGTGTGTGTGTGTGTGCTCTGACTGATGATAGTCTCCACCCCTGGGGTGGCTTTCAAAGCAATGATATGAATAGCCAGTCAAAGCATGATGTCATGAGACGGGGTCAGGAAAAAAGTTTGTCCAAAGTCTCCAGAAAGACAAACGAGCTCCAGCGTTCCAGATCTGTCCATCACACCCAGCTGACTTTCAGAACAAGAGATCATGATATCTCTGATCTCTGAGTGCAAGAATGTGTAAGGATTACTGTACACTGGTACATTATACATTAATAACAATAAAAATAAAATACAGTGTGAATGAGTGTTTAAAAAAATATGATGGTGTTTGGGTGAAAGATGACGGAATTCGGATGGAGTGTGATTATTTCTGGGGAGTAAAATAGTGGAACATTGATATTGCTAGGTATAATATTAAGTTGGTGTAAAGTGATGGGTTTTGGGTGGAGAGTGATGGGGTTTGGGTGGAGAGTGATGGGGTTTGGATGGAGAGTGATGGGGTTTGGGTTGAGAGTGATGGAGTTTGGGTGCAAAGCAATAGGGTTTGGGTGAAGAGTGATAATGTTTTTGTGAAGAGTGATGGAACTTGGGTGGAGAGTGATGGAGTTTGGCTGGAGAGTGATGGAGTTTGGATTTAGAGTGATGGAGTTTGGATGTAGAGTGATGGAGTTTGGGTGGAGAGTGATGGAGTTTGGGTGGAGAGTGATGGAGTTTGGATGTAGAGTGATGGAGTTTGGGTGGAGAGTGATGGTGTTTGGATGTAGAGTGATGGAGTTTGGGTGGAGGGTGATGGAGTTTGGATGTAGAGTGATAGAGTTTGGGTGGAGAATGATGGAGTTTGGCTGGAGAGTGATGGAGTTTGGGTGGAGAGTGACAGGTTTTGGTGAAGAATGATGCAGTTTGAGTGGAGAGTGACAGGGTTTTGGTGGAAATTGATGGAGTTTGGATGTAGAGTGATGGAGTTTGGGTGGAGAATGATGGAGTTTGGATGTAGAGTGATGGAGTTTGGATGTAGAGTGATGGAGTTTGGGTGGAGAATGATGGAGTTTGGATGTAGAGTGATGGAGTTTGGGTGGAGAGTGATGGAGTTTGGATGTAGAGTGATGGAGTTTGGGTGGAGAGTGATGGAGTTTGGGTGGAGAGTGACAGGGTTTTGGTGGAAATTGATAAAGTTTGGATGTAGAGTGATGGAGTTTGGGTGGAGAGTGATGGAGTTTGGGTGGATGATGAGATGGAAGTATTAGTGGTGGTGCTGCAGTTGGTTCAGTAGCAGTGTTTATTAGCGTTAGCTAATGAGGAATAAGGAGGAGGTGCTGAGTGGAACTGCAGTTCCACCAGCAACCAGTGCGCATGACGTAGACACAGACATCAAAGAGATTCTTCTCCTCCAGCTTCTGATCAAATCTTTATGGACATGAATATTCATACGCTCTATGCATGCACGCACACACACAAACTCACACACACACTCTTACACACACACACACTCTTACACACACACACTCTTACACACACACTCTTACACACACACATTCTCACACACACTGGCATAGCCTGCTGGAGAAAATGCTGCTGTTTGTGTGAAGTTTGCGGAGAGACAGAAAGAAAGAAACAAAGAAAGAGAGAGAGAGAGAGAGAGAGAGAGAGAGACAGACACACAGACAGACAGAAAGAGAGAGAGAGAGAGAGAGACAGAAAGAGAGAGGAAGACAAAGAGACAGACAGATGCAAAAAGAGATACAGGCACAAGGAGACAGACAGAAAGGGAGAGAGAGATAGAAAGAAAGAGGCAGAAAGTGAGAGAGAAACAGACAGAAGGAGAGAGAGACAGAAAAAAGAGGCAGAAAGTGAGAAAGAAACAGAAAGAAGGAGAGAGAGACAGGAAAAGATGGGCACAAAGAGACAGACAGAAAGGAAGAGAGAAAGGCAGAAACAGAACCAAAGCAGACAAAGAGAAAGAGAGACAGGAAGTGACTGACAGAAAGAAAGAGAGAGAGACAGACAGAGAGAAAGAGAGACAGAAGCAAAACGAGAGACAGAAGCAAAAAGACAGACAGAAAGAGACTAGCAGAAAGAGGGTGACAGAAACGGAGAGTTAGAAAGAAAGACAGAGAGAGACCGATAGTGAGAGAAAGAAAAAGGAAGAGACAGAAGTAAAGAGACTGAAAGAGACAGAAACAGAAAAAAGAAAGACATGTAAATGTAAATTCATGGAAAACTCCCCCCCCACACACACACACACATACACATACACACACACACACACACACACACACTGCTGCCAGAAGCAGAACACATTCTCTCGAGTGACTTCTGAGAGTGCGGCAGTTTGAAATAATAAACACACAACAGATTATATATTTACAGCACACACACACATCCACACACACACACACACACACACACCTCCACACACACACACACACACACACACCCACATACACACACACACATCCACACACACACACACACACACACACACACACACACACACACACACACATTGAACAATTCAGAATCACTTTCATTAAAACTGAAAGGCATTCCATCACTGCATCAACAGATAGCTAACTCTCTCTCTCTTTCTCTCTGTTACACACACACACACACACACACACACACACACTCACACACTCACACACGTTTATAAGCCACTCCAGTTGAAAGACGTCAGCAGTTCCTTCTCCATTGTCCTAAACCACCAATTTTATTAGGTCAGTGCTGCATGCACACATATATGTGTGTGTGTGTGTGTGTGTGTGGTCGATAGCAGTGTTGGCTGGATATGCCCATGTTGGCCTGATTGGATTTCTCAGAGCTAATCAATAGAATCCCCTCTTTCTCTTTCCGTCCACATACACACACACACACACACACACACACCAGCATACTTATAGACACATAGACCACACACACACATAGATATATAGAGTATTTATGTATGTGCACCATATGAACAAAAGTATTGGGACATCAGTCCTATTCTGTTGGCAGTACTCTCCACAGGGACTAGACAAGCTGCGAGTGTGCATTTCCACATCTGTGTCAGCAATCCAAATATCCCACCTGTCACAGAAGTTTCGGGAGCCTCCCATATTTTAATAGGGTCTATTTAATGCCCCCAAATTATATACAATATTTTGGAATTTTTTTTTTTTTTTTTTTTAGAGCAAGCGAGAGAGAGAAAGACACACACACATAGTGAGAGAGTGACAAGTACAGCATCCTGATTGGCCTCTTTTCATGCCTAGTTGACCAATGAGGTTTCTGTGTGGGTGAGGCTTTGCAGTTTTGTTTGATTTGTCGTGAAAAAAAGAGAAATGCTGTGACATGACAGTTTAAAATTGATATATGATATAAAAGTACAGATTGAAAAAAAATCTAAATAATTATTTTCATTACTTTAGCCAAACAAATGTTCAAATTTTTTTCCCTGGAAACATGATCAGTTTCTCCGATTTTACTATTTAAAGGTGTGTATCTGAGTAAAATGAACAATTTTCTATAAACTACTGACAACATTTCTCCCAAATACCAAATATATTTTTATTATTTAGAGCATTTATTTTATTTTTCTTGAAGTGCTCTCCACCAGTCTTACACACTGCTTTTGCTTTTTGATCTTATGCCAAAATCCTGATGCAAAAAAATCAAGCAGTTCAGCTTTGTTTGATGGCTTCCTCTTCCTCTTGATTATATTCCAGAGGTTTTCAGTGGGGTTCAGTTCTTTCAGAGTTGTCAGTAGTTTATAGAATAAAACAACAATGTTTATTTTACTTAAACATAAACCTATGAATAGCAAAATCAGAGAAACTGATATTAAAAAGAAGGGGTCTCTTAATTTCCTTCGAAGCATGAAGTATGTATATTTTTAGTGTGAGTTGTTTGTTTTAGTGGTGGGATAACAAGCTCACAGAGCTATAATATATTCAATCTGATATACTGGTTTGAAAAAGTATTTGACCCCTTACAGATTTCTTTTGTTTTTGCATTTTTGTTCTACTTACATTTTTTAGATTATCAAACACACTTCAATATCAGACAAATATAACCCCTGAGTAAATATAAAACACACTTTTTAAATTATGATTTCATTTATTAAGGGAAAAAAAATCTATCCAAACTAATCTAGCCCTGTGTGAAAAAGTGTTTGCCCCCTATAAATTGACTGTGATTAAGCACATTTTTTCATCACTATCCACAACCAGGCCTGATTACTGCCAGAGCTGTAGAATCAAGAAATCACTTAAATCAAATAGAACCTGTCTGAAAACACGAAGCAGCTAAAAGATCTCAAAAAGAAAACACATTATGCCGAGATCTGAAGAAATTCAAAAACAGATGAGAAAACAAAGTCATTGACCACATATCGTTCACAAATGGAGCAAACATGGAACACTAGTAAACCTTCCGAGGAATGGCCATCTGACTGAAATTGTTCGAAAAGGGCATGGACAACTCATCCAGGAGGTCCCAAAAGAACAACATTTAAAGAACTGCAGGTCTCACTTGCAACAGTTAAGATCAGTGTTAATGATTCAATAATAAGAAAGAGACTGGTCGAAAATGGTCTCCATTGAAGAGTTCCAAGATAAAAAACACTGCTGACCAAAAAGAACACAAAGACCCATCTCACAATTACCAACAAACTAATCCCCAGGACTTTGAGTAAATATTCGTGACAAAAAGAGGAACTTTTTGGAAGGTTTGTGTTCTGTTACATCTGGAGTAAAACTTACACATGATTTCAGCAAAAGAATACATCATATTAAACGTAAAACATGGTGGTGGTAGTGTGATGGTCTTAACTTGCTGTAATAGATGGAATACTAATAAGATTTCTGCTGTTTTCCAGACAATCCTGAAGAAGAATCTCCGACCACCTGTTCATGGCCTCAAGCTCAGGCGTATCCTGGTTCTGCAGCAGGACAATGACCCAAAGCACGCAAACGAGTCCACCTCTGAATGGTTTGGCCTAGTCAAAATCTGATTAGGATGCTGTGGATGATCTTAAACAGGATGTTTATGCTCAAAAACTCTACAATGTGTCTGAATTCACAATTCTGTAAAGAAGAGTGGAACAAAATTCCTCCACAGAGATGTAAAAGAGTCATCGACAGTTATCACTAAAGCTTGATTGCAGTTGTTGCTGCCAAGAAAAGCACAACAATTTTTTTTTGGTTTAGAGGCAAACAGCTTTTTACACAGGGCTAGATTGGTTTGAACTGTTCTTTCTAATTAAATGAGAAAAAAAGTGTCTATGGCCAAATAATGTTCAGTGTTAAGAGTGAGCTCTGAAACAAGTCCAGCTGTCAGCCACTAAATTATGATAGCTTCATATGTTCACCTTAATAAATCACTGTAGTTCTGCCCCAGTGTATATCACTTTCTCTCTCTCTCTCTCTTTCTCTCATTATCATGTTCTTGCCGCTGTGCTGCAAGTCTAAGATCTTACACTGGTGGATCACCTGTGTGAAATCTGAAAGCAGCTTTATGTCAGTTATATGAGGTAGAGTTACAGGTATACAGTGAATAACTCTATTTATCTATCTATCTACTCAACCAAGCAAAGTAAAAACTACTTTATGAAATGAAGGTCAGCCAATCCGAAACATTTCAAGAAGTATGAATTGCAGTCACAAAGACCATCAAAAACGTTAAGATGAAACTGGCCCTCATCAGGACTGCCCCAAGAAAGGGAGACCAAGAGTTACATCTGTTTCACAGGATACATTCAGCCTCAGAAAACACAACAGTAGTCTGGATAACATTAGTATTATTATATATAATATTACAATGAAGGAAAAAACCCTGAGTGTTATGATTCCTGCAGTGTGCTCCTAGCCAGAGAATCCAACTCTCACCCATACACTCACAATCACACTAATTTAAACACACACACACACACACCCATACTCACACACACACACACACACACACACACACAGCTAGGGTAATTTAGCAGAGTCAACTCACCTACAGTATGAAGTAGGAAACCCGGAGGAAACCAGCACAGATATAGACAGAACACACCAAACCTTATCATTCAGTTATGTGCCATAAAAGATACACCACCTAAATCACAACCCAAAACACTACCATTAACACTACCCAAAGCACCAACCAAAACACCACCATAAACACCACCTAAATCAAAACCCAAAACACTACCATAAACACCACCCAATATACCACCAAAAACACCACCTAAATCACAACCCAAAACACTACCATAAACACCACCCAATATACCGCCTAAAACACCACCTAAATCACAACCCAAAAACCACCATAAACCCCCATTAAATCACAACCCAAAACACCACATAAAACACCACCCAAAACACCTTCTAAACATCACCTAAAACACCACCATAAATACCACTATAAACACCACATAAAACACCACCTTAAATACCACCTAAACCACAACACATAACACCACATAAAACACAGCCTTAAATACCTAATAACTGAAACACAACCCAAAACACCAAAAAACACCACCTAAACACCACCTCATACACCTCCCACGCTTTAAACATACGCACAAGCCCTCTAATCTCTGCTGATCACAACATGAGTGCAACAGTACATCATCAAAAACACACACACATGGGTAATCAGTGTATGCTTTGAAATAGAAGTGACCTTATCTTGTAAAAAAAAAAACAAATTAAAAAACAAATGTTTAAACAGTTATTGTAAGAATCTTGTCAATCTGCCTGCTACGACACATATCAGCAAAAAATATAACAATAGAAAAGCATAAAGTATTTATTATAGCTTCATGTATAAATGAACACTCTAGAAAACACCTGTGTGAACTGTGTGAGTTTTCAGTGTAATACAGTGTGTGTGTATGTGTGTGTATTGTCCCCCTTATTGTCTCAAATCAAACACTAAACACTAAAATGTGCAGGACAGGAGGTTCTCCAATCAGGATCAGGGTTGGGAGCCAGTCAGTCAGCCTGGTTATGTATTTCAGTGTGGTAATGCCGTGTTGAACATTATGTTGTCATTATGTTACCTAAAATAATGACCTAGTACTATAAAGAGGTCACACAGAGGCTTTGTTCACTGTATCACAAACACTGAACACTGGACAAACTGGGACCATATAGCCAAACACACCACAGGAAATATGCTAGTGTGTAAACTTGTGAAGGCAATTTTGGCTTCGTGCAACACTCACAAACTTAGTTTCACATGAAGTTTCGCAGAGGCACTGAAGCTGGAACTTATTAATGTACTTATTTAAGTAATATCTATAACCTGTTCAGTATGCTGGTCTTAAATAGTCTTTTTTAGAACTTCAACACCATCATGGAACCCTAAAACCCTAAAAACTCTCAGGTGGCCAATTCAACATCTCATCTCTTACTGGGCCAAACATTGGGCAGCCATATACTTTGCACAGATGAATAATGACCTGCAGTAGTGACCACAGCATTAACACCAGTCCCCACCAGTGTTCTCACAATCAACACACACTCACTAACACACACATAAACAGAGAGTAAGAGTCTCTAACCTGGAGTTGCTCATGTCAGTCTGCCCTCCTTGACTCTTCTCCAATCCCAGTTTGGTGAAGATGCCCACCAGCACCATAATGGCCACCACTCCACAGATGATGTAGACGATCATGTGAGTGCGGTCCCGGTCCTGCTGCTGCTGGACCTCGGTGACCGGGGCCACCGGTTTGCCCGTGTTGGCCCAGACGGGTGTGTCGTAGTTGGAGCAGGAGGTCTGGTCCAGGCTGTGGGCTTTAAACTGGCAGCAGAAGCGGTAGAAGCAGGAGCCGCAGCAGAACAGGTAGATCCCCGCGTTACAGTTAAACGGAGGGTCCCACTGACCCATCACGTCATAGTATCCCCAACAACGGCTCCCCGACGCCGGCACTTCCGTCTCCGACCCCGGAGTCGTCAGGGTCAGCTCCGGCGCGCCCGACGGCCCGGTCGTCTGATTGGCCGCCTGGGCGTCCGTGGTAACGGAGTTTTGGGTGTAAGAAGGTTCTCCACACAGCAGGACCAGAGATACCAGAGCACAGAGATAAAAACAGCAGGCCATCTTCACTCTTCACTCCTTCTTACTCTTCTTCACTGTTCCTCCACTCAGACCACCAGCCCCAGCCCACTCAGACAAACAGCACTACAGTCAGAGAGAGAGCGAGAGAGAGAGAGAGAAAGGGAGAGAGAGAGAATGAAGGGCAATCAATTTAACATCCCACCAACACTACAGATCTATCCTCACCAGCTCAGAGCATCACTGACATCACCTCACATTGTAACAAAGAGAGAAAGAGAGAGACAGAGAGAGAGAGAGAGGAGAATGACAAAAGAGAAGAGGAAGAGCAACAAATGGAGATGAACAAGTGGAAAAAAGAGAGGAGATACAATGAAGAAGAGGTAAAAAAAAGGTAAAAAAAAAAAAAGAAAAGTAGTTGCAAGGAAGTAGGAAAGAAAGAAATGCCAATGGGAACAAGAAAAAAGAAAAAGGACATATAAAAAGGACAAAAAGAAAGGAAGGAAAACAGAAAAAAGAAATGAAAGAAGAAAAAGATACAAAAAGAAAAAAAGAACGGAAGGAAGGAAGAATGGTAATATGGAATAAGAAAAAAAAGAAAGTATACAGAAACCTTAGACAGAGATAGACAAGTAGAGACTGAGAAGAGTAAACCAAGAAGAAAGATAGACAAAAGTTGAAAAGAGAGACAGAGAGCTGTACAGAAAGTGTGTATGTGTGTGTGTGTGTCCTCACACACTCCCAGTGGTCCAATCAGCTGCTCTCCTGCTTCATCCACGCCTCTCCTTAAGGAAACCAGAGCCGGACCCTCGTCTGTGTGTGGTTAACAGAACCCAGCCGTTTCAGAGGAGATATCAGAACTCATCCGTATCCGAGGCGATTTCTGTCCCACCAAAGTCTCAGCAGAAGTCAGGAGGGGGTGCAGGGGGTCCGCACGCTCGCCCCTCGTGCACCTCATTTTAAGACAGATGGGTTTGTTTAAACCCTGTTTATCAGCACACCTGTCCCTCGTCGCCCGGCAACCGTCCCGTCTCACCTGCTCCAGCTGTGCTCACACCTGTGGTCAGAGATCACACACACACGGTCACACACGCAGCCTGTTGACAGCAGGACTGAGACTGTGTGTTTGACACACTTCTTTGTAGGAAGGGACGTGCGCGTGTGTATGGGTGTATGGGTGTATGGGTGTGTGTGTGTGTGTGTGTGTGTTTGATCCTGTTCTTCGCAGAGTCTGAGTGTGTGTTTGAAGTGTTTATCTACAGCAGCAGAGCCGGACCCCTTACAGTCAGCCCTCGCCTTATCCCTCCCTGTGTGTGTGTGTGTGTGTGTTTGCACGTGTTTGTGTGTGTGTGTGTGTGTGTGTGTGTGTGCATGTATTTTAATGAGCTCATGCTGCAGCCAGCACAGATCACACACTCCCTGCTGAAGCAGTGTGTGTGATTCTAAAACACAGCAGACTTCACACACCCCTTCAGTGGGAGGTGGCTGGGCTGTGAAGATCAGACAGGTGGAGGAGAAGAAGGAGGGGAAGCAGGTGGAAGAGGGGTGAAGTAGGAGGTGGTGGAGAAAGAGATGGAAGAGAAAGTTTCTAAATTTTGGGATCAATAAAGTGTCTATCTATAAGTGGAGAACAAGGTGGAGTTGGAGGAGAAAGAAAAGGTTGTGGAAAAGAAGAAAGAAAGGTGAGATGAAGGTGGAGGATGAAGAGGTAGAGGATAAGGAGGAGGTAAAGGTGGGTGAGGTGGAGGTTGGGGACGTTGTGAAAGAGGAGGAGGTGAAGGTGAAGAAGGAGCTGGAAGTGATAAAGGATGAGGAGGTGAAAAGGTGAAGGAGGAGGAGGTGAGAAGGAGAGAATGACGAGAAAGAGAAGGACAAAGAGGATGGGGAAGTGGAGGAGAAAAAGGTAGTGGATGTGGAGAAATTGGAAAGGAGGTGGAGGTAGAGATGGGCAAGTAGTGTTTGGGGAGGACAAGGTGTAGGTAGAGAAAGTGGAGGAGAAGGATTAGGAGGAGGACATCAGGGTGAAGGATGAGAATCAGGAGGTGGAGGATGAGGTGGATGATGAGGACAAAGAGGTGGAGGTGGAGGGGAGTAGGAGGAAATCAAGGTGCATTTAGAGGAGGTGGAGAGAGAAGGGGGTCTAGGTGGAGGATGAGAACGATGAGGTTGAGGGGGTGGGGGTGGGAGGAGGACATCAAGGTGGAGGAAGAGGATGTGTAGAAGGAGGACGTCTAGGTGGAAGTGAAGGATTAGAACAAGGAGATGGAGGAGGTGGAGGATGGAGAGGTGGAAAAGGATGAGCAGCAGATCTGTACAGAGCCAGATCTGATGATAAAGATATAAATTTAATCAGAAGATTAAAGTTTATGGGGTTAAGTTTTCTGGGCAGAGATTAAATCTAGTTGATTATATATTTTTCTTCTAAAATATCCATATAAAATGCAGTTTAGTCCAAGATTAGTCTTAATCCCTGAAAACTGACCCTTAATGTTTAAGTGTTAATCAGTGTTTAGATCCCTTATGATTCTGTTTCCATCTGGCTCAATTTCTCTCTCTCTCTCTCTGTCTCTCTCTCTCTTTCTCTCTCTATTTCTCCCTCTCGCTCTCTCTCTGTTTATCTCACACTTAAAAAAAACACACTCACTAACACACACACACACACACACACACAACTATGTATGTGAGCGATATCTGCACAATAGTACAGATAACAAAAAGCTCTGCAAGTGTCTGTATGTGTGTGTGTGTGTGTGTGTGTGTGTGTGTGGTGTTGAAGCCAATCTCTGCATCAGTATTGTTCCCCCTCAGCCAGCTCTTTCAGATTGAGTGAGAGAGAGAGAGAGAAAGGAGGGAGATATAAACTAATCAAAAAAGAGAGCAATTAAGAGGGATTGAGACAAAAGGAGAATAACAAAAAAGCAAATAAAGATAAAATATAAGAATTAATTAGGGGGAAAAAAAGAAAAATAAGAGAAAATAGAGAAAATGTATATAAATCTCTCTCTCTTTCTCTCTCTCTCTCTCTCTCTCTCTCTCTATTCCATATGTAAATGTAAAGAGAGACAGAGAGCTGTGTGGAGGTAGAGAGCGGTGCAGTGGTGCAGTAGAGAGAGAGCTCTTACCCGGGCTGAGTGTGCTTTAGGAAAACAGGCATACTGTATATAGTGATATATGTATATCAGGTTTATAGATATATCTTATATTGTATGTGTTTTCTCTCTGCGGCTGACGGAGAAACCAGGGTTCTACCTCCTCCCTCTCTCTTTCTCTCTTTCTTTCCTCCCTCGCTTTATCTCTCCTCTGGCTGTGCTGCAGAGCCGAGTGTGTCTCCTGGACCAGCTCAGGAACGAATGATGGCTCTGTTCCCCCTCTCTCTCCCGCTCTCTCTCTCCCGCTCTCGCGCGCGCCCTCCCTCCCTATTTCACGAGCGAATGAGCGCACCTCTCTCTCTCTCTCCCTCTCTCTCCCTCTCTCTCCCCCATCCCCTTTTCCTCTGTCACTATATTTTCTCCGTGGCTCCGTCATTGACACTTCCTCTCTCTCTTTCTCTCTTTCTCTCCTCCTCCTTTCTTTCCCCTGATAATTTCACTCCAAAAACCCTCTCACTCTCGCGCATCTCTTTTCCCGCCTTTTCACTACCTTCTCTCTCTCTCTTTCTCTCACGCGCTCACACTGTTGCTCTTTTCGTTCTATCGCTCTGTTCTTTCTTTGATTCTCACTTTGTTTACCTGCCCTCCTTTCCCCTCAACACACTCGCCTGTCCCTCACTGCGTGCACGTGTGTGCGCGTGCGTGTGTGTGTGTGCGCGCGCGCTGTGGGGCTAGGCTGAGATGATGCGCACAGAGGATTAGAGGAAGAGAGAAATGAAGAAGAGGAAAGAGCGGGAAAGAAGTGGATGATGGGGGAACAGCGACAGCACTGACCTAGAGAGAGAAAGAGAGAGAGAGAGAGAATGATGGAATTACTGTGGGGAAAAAAAGGAGAAAGGAAAGGACAGATAAGAGAGACACACTCAGAGCAGCTCAGAAAGAAAGTGAGAGAGAGAGAAAGATAGAGCAAGAGAGAGAGAGAGAGTATGAGAGAGAGATAGAGAGAAAGGGAGAGAGAGAGATAGAGAGAAAGGGAGATAGGAGTTAAAAACAAACAGCAGGCCAGAGAACAAAGGAAAGAGAGAGAGAAGGCGGTTCTGCATTTTAATTTATAATAATGCAAAACATGAACTAGATTACACTCAGCAGCAGCTCCGCACTCATCTACAGCCTCTCTGCAGACTACATACCAAACACTGCATACTGCACACTGCATACCGCACACTGTGTACTGCACACTACACACTTCAAACTACATACCAACCACTGCATACTACACACTACATACTATTCACTTTACACAACACACTGACAACTAAATACTGCACACTAAATACTATTAACTTTACACCACACACCGAAAACAAAAATACTTCACACTAAATACTTAACTCTACATACTATTTACTTTACACCACACACTAAAAAAACTAAATACTTCACACCACATACCACACACTACGTACCACACACTACATGCCGCACACTACATACTATTTACTTTACACCACACACTAAAAACTAAATACTTCACACTACATATTGCACACTACATACCACACACTACATACCATACACTACATATTACATACTGTACACTACATACTGCACACTGTATACTGCACACTAAATACTTCACACTGCATACTGCACCCCAGAAACTACATACCACACACTGCATATTGCAAATTGCATACTGCACACTACATTATGTACCCTGCGTACAGTTCACACACTACATTATGTACACTGCTTACAGCTCACTACATACCACACAATTCACCTTCCTCTGATCGTTCTGTCCACATCAAAGACAAAGACAAAATCAAATTCTTTAACCACACTAAATACTTCATACTTGTCAGGGTGCGGGTGCAGGGAAGACGAGGAGGCGGACGCAAATGCAAACATAAACGGGATTTATTAACGAAAACAAATACAAAACACAACGGGATTTACTGGAAACAGGACTGAGGAAACTGGGGGAAACAAAGAACACTGACAGACGAAAAACGTACAAGGATCGACACCGGGGAAATGGAACACGGACCTTAAATAGAGGTGCACACACACAGGGAACAGGAAACACCTGGGACGAAGGGGCGGAGCTACAAAGGAACACAGGTGAGTGGAAAAACACTGGAGAGAAACACAGACCTAA
Organism: Astyanax mexicanus; assembly: GCF_023375975.1. Classification (NCBI taxonomy): domain Eukaryota; kingdom Metazoa; phylum Chordata; class Actinopteri; order Characiformes; family Acestrorhamphidae; genus Astyanax; species Astyanax mexicanus. Next base: position 1,592,233 of record NW_026040048.1, on the reverse strand, counting down.
GAATAACACAGACATACGAAGCAGACAGACCAAGGACCTGACATAACCCCCCCTTTAACGCGCAACTCCCGGGGCGCGTAAAAACAGATCTCCGGGAGCCGGGCAAGAGGGGGTGGAAAACACAACAGGACACCAAACAAGACTAAGAACAGAAGAGAGAGGACGGGACAGGAAACCGAAACGTAGACTGGACAGGGAAGAAAAGCTGGGACTGGAGACTAGACACAAGCGGAGAAATTGACGGAACTGAAGACAGAGACTGGACGGGGGACTGGACAGGGAACGGAGACTGGACATGTGGCACAAAAGGAGACTGGGACTGGACTGGGGACAGGACACATGGCTGAACAGGGGACTTGAAAGGAGATTGGACATTGGACTGGGCTGGGGACGTAAACGGAGACAAGACAGGGAACGGAGACTGGGACTGGACAGGGGACCAAACAGGAGACGGAGACTGGACAGGGAACGGAGACTGGGACTGGACAGGGGACAGGACACAGGGCTGGACAGGAGGCTGGACACGGGGCTGAGACTGGACAGGGGGCTGGACAAAACTGGACAGGGGAACTGGAACAAATACATTAACAGGAACTGACACGAACACAGTAACAGGGACAGGAACAGAAAAACCACTGGGGACAGGAACCGGAACATGGACAGACACGGGAACCATGACAGGGAGAGACAGGGGCAGAAAAAACACAAGAGGGTGCCCAGGACGAGCAAAAGTCTGTGGGGTTAGCCTGGGCACATTACTGGGGGCAAATTCAGGAGGTCTAGCTGGCCTAGGGACACGGGGCCTAGGGCCAAACATTGTTCTTGGAGTTGGCTTGGGGGTGTACAAAGTTCTAGGAGTGGGCACAGGATCAGAGGCGGCCGGAGCCGCGGGCACAGAGTCAGAGGCGGCCATAGCCGCGGGCACAGAGTCAGAGGCGGCCGGAGCCGCGGGCAAAGGGTCAGAGGCGGCCGGAGCCGCGGGCACAGAGTCAGAGGCGGCCGGAGCCGCGGGCACAGAGTCAGAGGCGGCCGGAGCCGCAGGCAGCGCTGATACAGAGGCGGCGGGAGCCGCGGGCAGCGCTGGTACAGAGCCGGCGGGAGCCGCGGGCAGCGCTGGTACAGAGCCGGCGGGAGCCGCGGGCAGCGCTGATCCAGAGGCGGCGGGAGCCGCGGGCAGCGCTGATCCAGAGGCGGCGGGAGCCGCGGGCAGCGCTGATCCAGAGGCGGCGGGAGCCGCGGCCAGCGCTGGTACAGAGGTGGCGGGAGCCGCGGGCAGCGCTGATACAGAGGCGGTGGGTCCTGCTGCGGTGGAGGCGGCTGCCACCGCGGGCTTGGAAGCGGCTGGCACAGCTGGCGAAGACGCCGATTCAGCGGGAGCTGAGAGTGCGGCCGCCGCCAAGATCCGGACTGGAACCGCAGATTCAGCAGTGGGCGAGGCTGTAGAAACCGGACCGGAGCTTGTTACTGGAGCAGGAGTCGCAGAACTGGAATCCGGCCGGGCTGGAGAGCTGGAAGCCGGCCGGACTGTAGAGCTGGAAGCCGGCCGGGCTGTACAACTGGAAGCCGGCCGAGCTGGAGAGCTGGAAGCCGGCCGGGCTGGAGAACTGGAAGCCGGCCGGGCTGGACAGCGTGGTGGAGCTAGCAGGCTAGCTAGCTTAGCTGGAGCTTCAGAGAGCGGCGCTGCCGCTGCCGCTGTAGTCTCGGGGAGCGGCGCGGCCGCCGCTGAAGTCTCGGGGAGCGGCTGAGCCACGGGAGTCACGGGGCGTGGAGCCTCAGCTGCGTGCTTCTTGGAGCGCGGTGAAGCCAGCAGGCTTGCTAGCTTAGCTGGAGCTTCAGAGAGCGGCGCTGCCGCTGCCGCTGTAGTCTCGGGGAGCGGCGCGGCCGCCGCTGAAGTCTCGGGGAGCGGCTGAGCCACGGGAGTCACGGGGCGTGGAGCCTCAGCCGCGTGCTTCTTGGAGCGCGGTGAAGCCAGCAGGCTAGCTAGCTTAGCTGGAGCTTCAGAGAGCGCTGCCACTGCCGCTGTAGTCTCGGGGAGCGGCGCGGCCGCCGCTGAAGTCTCGGGGAGCGGCTGAGCCACGGGAGTCACGGGGCGTGGAGCCTCAGCCGCGTGCTTCTTGGAGTGCGGATGAGTTGCGGGGGTCTCATGGCGTGGAAACGCAGCCGTGGGCAACACGGGAGTCTGGGCGGCCTCTCGAGCTGTGCGTCCGAGAGCCGTGTAGAGCACCGCCCCTGTGGGGTACGGTAAGGGGGTTCTGGCCGGTGCGGTGTAGAACTCCTCTTCGTCCTCGCTGGACGCAGGTGTGAGGAGATCGGAGTAGTCCCAGAGAAAGGACTCCTCACAGCCTGCATCCACGTCACCCCCGTCCTCCTCGGAGCTGCTGGGAGCGCAACCGAGGAAGTCCCACGGCTTCCGCTCCACGAGCCTCGGGTACTCGTAGGTTTCACCCAACCTGAGACGAGTCCCGAGGCTCCCCGCACAAACCTGCAGCGCCCCCCCAAGCAAATCCTCCCCGGAAAAGGGATCCTCCTTCGGCTGGCGGGACCCCTTAGAACGTCTACCCGGAGGCCTGTGGCGTCTTTTAGGCCTCGGGGATTCCAACGCCGGGGTCCCGCATGGAGCGTGGCGAATCGCCAACCTGGAGCCGGTCCACGAGTGCAAACATAAACGGGATTTATTAACGAAAACAAATACAAAACACAACGGGATTTACTGGAAACAGGACTGAGGAAACTGGGGGAAACAAAGAACACTGACAGACGAAAAACGTACAAGGATCGACACCGGGGAAATGGAACACGGACCTTAAATAGAGGTGCACACACACAGGGAACAGGAAACACCTGGGACGAAGGGGCGGAGCTACAAAGGAAAACAGGTGAGTGGAAAAACACTGGAGAGAAACACAGACCTAAGAATAACACAGACATACGAAGCAGACAGACCAAGGACCTGACAATACTTCACACTACATATTGCAAACTGCATACTGCACACCACACAATACATAACACAAACTGCACACTACATACTGCACAGTACATACAAAAATATACTGCACTTTTCCCACAATCCACCTTCTTCTGACCCTTCTGTCATATACAGCCATCATCAGCCAATCACAGACAGTTCCTATCTTCCTTTAGAATAAATGACTGTTTTCTCTATCAATTTCCATCTCTTTACCGTTCCTCTGCTTTAACTCATCTGCTTTTTGGATTTATTTTGTTGTTGTTGTGACTCCTTTAAGGAATTTTGACCTTTATTTTGATTATTGACCTCTTTGCACATCTGATCTTGTTGTAATTAAATCTGTTAATCTGTTAATTAAACCTGTTAATCTCTTTAATCTTTAATGGGTAAAAAGGCAGAGAAAGATGGTGATCTTCAAATCAGTGGTGAGTTTTTGATTTAGTGCTCGCTATTTTTTGTCAACTTGCCTTTCAGCTGTGACATAGCTTGAATATATTTTGAGTGTTAGATTTGGATGCTGCTGTTTGGTCTGTTATAGGTGAGAAATCTTATGAGGGTTTTTTTAAAAGACTTTAATTTTGTCTTTTTGATCACCCACACAGGGGACATTTACATGTGGAATTACTGTGAATTACCCGGCTTTGTCAGGGTCTATCAACAGGGTGTAGTTGGAATAAACTTGATCTGTTAGAAGCCTTTAGAGATCGATTTAATTCTAAAGTAATTGCTGAAATAATATATAAAAATGATGGATTCTCATTTAATTGGCTGATTAACTTAAGCCATAGAGATAGATCACAGGTAATGGTCCAATACCATCAGCCCCATCAGAGACACTTCTCCAGTAGGGCTGTATATTGCTTATTATACCACAGTTAGTTCCGACCCTGCAATGTGATTGACTGAGAGGCGTTTTATGAGTGACATTATCAGCCGGTAATGCACTGTAACCGAAGCTTTCCATGTATTAATTTGCAACATACAAGTAACTGAGCAACGATACAGGGCTTACAAACCAAATACAAACCAAATGCATTAGACAATATGTTATTATATACAACTGTGAGCTGCTGGATCCCATAGAGGCACAGTGCAGAAACGCCATGTCTCTAATATGCAGCACAGGTAAAGACGCGGTCCACACAAAACATTAAAATAATCCCAGCGATTTTAAAATACACATTATTACACACATTATCAGCCACCAATATCAGGTTAAGAGTTATTATTATTAAAATAAAAGCTTAAGTGTATATATTTTCCAGTTAATATACTGTATTTTAAGCTGAATGTAAGGTGGACTTATTCCGCAGGTCTTGCAGCTGGGGGCGCCAAAATTATTAAAACTTTAATTCTTAAAAAACATTTTATTTCAGTCAAACAAGCACTGGACTTTAATCTTCAAAGATTTCTCTCCTGAAAAACTGTTTATTTTGGTGAGTAAAGCGCTTTTATTTATTTACAGTAAGGTTAGATTTCCACAATTTTGACTGAAATGGCTACAAGCAGAGCAGCTATGGAACTATTTTAACTGGCGGAGAGTTTCTAACCAATCACATTTTCTCGTCCTTTTTAACTCAAAATATTTTCATTAACAGTGATAATGGAACTGTAGTGTAGTAGCAATAATACACTCGAGGTTCGTGCTATAACGTGTAATATTGGCACATCTGTACCATCTGTATCATCCGTACGTATCTGTAACTGTGTGCTGCCTGATTCCTCTCATGACCTTCCAGCATCATGGAGCTAAAGGAAATGTCATTCACGCCATCCTTGGCCGCCTGCTACAGATTCCTATAATCCAGCTGAAATCACTCAAGAGATAGTCTGCTGCTGATGGAAGACCCTCGCACAAGGTCTCGTCACACACACAGCACACACCCTGTCGTGATGAACATCAGCATCTTTCATCCAGAAAACATTACACTACTCCATGATTCTACCTTGGTTAACCTTAAAAAAAGGTCTTCGGGACATTGAGAATTGGGCATAAGACTCACCGGAATATATATAACTGTGCCACCATGTTTCCCTTCTAATTCAGCAGGTCCAGAGGGGGTGGGCATCTAATGGTGCTTTCACACCTTTAAGTCCGGACCATGGTCCGAACCAAGGTTCATGTGTTGCTACATTGTATATATTTGGTCCGCTTATTTTATTTTTCACACTGCAGTTTAGGGAGCGCACCAAATACCTTTGTGTGATACTCCTACATCCTTTCATCATCACTTACGTATCGATAGGTTTTCCTTAACTTGATGCTGATTGGTTTTAGAAGGACATGCGTCTGACGTTGGCGTGTTGATAATTCAGCGGGTGGTTCATTCGGTGGAAAGCCTTTCCAGGATAAGGATAAAATGAATTAACAGATTTATTTCGTCTCCATAGTAGTGCTGCTATTGTGGTTTTTATACCAGCAACAACAACTTCAGGCACAGTACTCTAGGTTAGTTCAAATTCGCTAAACGAACGTGCTTGTCCTGAAGCAACTGTATCCACGCCTCATTTTTCCTGCTTTTCCGGTTATTCTGAGAGGGTACTGACTGCGGCCTGCAGGAAGACGGAGTTGGTTATTTTTCTTCTTCTGCTGCCGTTGTTGAGGAACGCCTGCTCAGCTTCCTGTAATTGGTCCGAAAGTTCAAACCATCCAGAAAAGCGCTTTCTCACTGCGGGTGAACCGGACCATGGTTCAGAAGATCCGGACCGAGACCACCTCTCTTCGTCGGATCAAAATCTGGTCCTTTGGTCTGACCAAGAGGCAGGTGTGAAAGCACCATAAGTAAACAAAACTGTAATTCTTAAAAAAAAAACTTTTTCTTCAAAGTCAAACGAGTGCTGGATGTTAATCTCTCACTATCATTTACCCTATCCTTCACTCTCACTTGCGCTGTCTCTCTTTTCCAGTAACTTGCGCTGTCTCTCGCTGACTCACTCATGCTGTCTGCTGGATGAGGTAATGTCCAACACCACACCCTCCCACCCAAACCCCTTCTTCCAAATTGAAGCAGCGCTTAGCGCTAGTAAACGTTGCTATCAGAACCGGTGCTGTCAGCTACCAGTTCATAACACATTGCTTGTTTTAACATGGTAAACATGCAGGCTACAGTACGATTTACTCACCTCTTGTCTTTCGCTCCCTCCCTCACCCTCTCACTCTTGCTGTTTCTCACTCTCACTCACCCTATCTTTCACTTGGTCTGCTGGATGAGACAATGTCCAAAACCACACCCTCCCCCCTAAAAAACCCCTTCCAAATGGAAGTTGATATACCCTATACACATTCACATCTAACAACTACACAGTACCAACATAAATGCTGTAAATCAAAGTACAAAAAAAGGCTGATGACCAAAGTATAGTCCTAAAACATATTGAGATATCAAGATCACTCGGGACACCTGCTTATTTCTTGTTTCTTCTGAAATAAAAGGTATTCAGATGAAAGAGTTTATCATGCTTTCATTTGAGTAATTTTGGAGCATTTCTGTAAGAATTTAATTGCAGTCAGTTTTAAGAAGATCGTGAGCTCATATGCACACTATGTCTGAACCAGGCCCTAGTGTACTGCTGCTGATTAGACAAAAGGGAACTTTTTTAATGAGGACTCAAATCTACTGTTTTTTTCACTCTGTGACTGAGCTGCAGAAAATGAAAGTAGATCAGATAAAGTCTAGACTGATTATGGAGAGGATTTTTTTGTCAGAGATGTTATGTTATGTTTGAACCACAATATGCCGTATTTTTTGCACTTTAAGGCGCACCAGGTTATAAGGCACACTAGCAATAAACGTGTATTTTCTGGTCTAGTTTCATACACATGTCGCACTGGTTTATTATAAGGTGCATTATAAGATTTCCACTACGGCTAGCCAGACAGCGCTACACTCTCCAGAGCGATATAAGCTTGTGTTCATTCCACATAGCTTGTTTTAACATGGTAAACGGGAAGCTACAGTCCAAAATACTCACCTTTGAATGGCAAAAGTGCTAACTAACTAGCGCTTAGAGTGGTTAGCAGGTAATGCTCATGCTGCCCCAGCAGTGATAGCCAGGGTTAGCAGCAGGCTACAGTCCGATATACTTGCCTCTGAATGGCGAAAGAGCTAACTAGTGCTTAGCGCATTTAGTGTGTAATGCTGATGCTGCCCCAGCAGTGCTAGCAGCCTACAGGCCAATAATACTCAGCTCTGAATGGCAAAAGAGCTAGCACTTAGCACGGTTAGCTAATGCTAATACTACTCCAGTCTTAAGTCTCGATGCTGGAGGACTAAACTATAGAGCTAAACTATAACGCTGTACTTCAGCACAAGTGTGCCTTAAAGCAGACAAACCAAGTCTCCCTGAAGATGCTGGAGTCTCCCTGATGCCCGCGAGTCACATATAATCTCCCGGAATTCAGAACGAGTGCCCCAAGCGCGCACACAGGCGACAGACTTTTTTTCTCTAATCGCGTGTGGGAAGGAGAGAGAGAAAACAGAGAGGGTTCTGATTGGCCTGTTCTCTGCAAAAAGTCTGTGAGACAGCCAATCAGTTTTTAGTGTGGGCAGGCAGTGTTTTTCCCCCCTCCCGGACGGGATTTGTTCAGTCAGTGAGAGAAAGCAGATCATGGCAGAGGCAATATTAATAATTATTGTAATATGATATGAAATGATTTTGATGTTTTGCAATTTTTTGTGATATTGTAACTGTCAATTTTTGTCAAATAAAGGCTTTTTTTCCAAAAAAAAAAAAGGAAAGCAGAGGCCGGGTCTTCCAAAAAGAAAAAAGATAAAACTAATTTCACCTCTGAATACTCTAAATTTGAAAAAAAAAAAAAGTATAATTAATTAATATAAAAGTAAAGTTTCATTATCCTTTGGGTGTGTGTGCAATTTTTTTCTTTTGGGGGGGGGGGGGAGGGGGGGGGGGGGGGATGGGTTAACCTCCCTGAAATCAACTTTTGCAACTTGGGATGTCTGCTTAAAGTGCAAAAAATACGGTAACAAATTTGGATCCGGATACAAATTACACTGCACACTAAACACTATATACCACACACTGTGTGTGTCTGTATTTGATATTCAGTGTACGTCTCAAATGTGCAAAATATATTGATCTGATATCTTCTCTGTTCACCCAAACACACCTGACCTCAGTCTTCTCTTCATACTCTCTCTCTCTATCTCTCTATCTCTCTCTCTCTCTCTTTCTTTCTCTCTAACACTCTCTCGCTTTCTCAATGTATTTCACACACACACACACACACACACACACACACACACTCAGCACTGTGCAGAATTACACACACTTCAAAGGGCTTTTAGTGGCTATTGATATTCAGTATATTACAGATCAGAGAAAGTGAGCGAGAGCAGAAGAGAAGGATGAGATGAATGAAGTGGTGGAGAGCAGGATGAATCTCGAGGGAGAGATGGAGGGCAGAAAGGGTAGAAGACTCGTCTTTAATCACTTTTCCCCTCCGTTTTTCTTCCTTCGCTTTCCTCAGGCAGTGTGTGTGTGTGTAAGTGTGTGTGTGTGTGTGTGTGTGTGTGTGTTATGTTGCCGAGTTATCTCACTAAATAGGTCATAAATCTTAACCTTTACAAAAAATTTAAAGATTTTTTGCCACTTTCTTAGAAGAACCACCATGTGAAACCAATCGCTGGCCACTTTACAAGAAACACCAACAACCTTGTGCTTCCACACACTGGCCACTTTATTAGAAACACTTACTACCTTGTACTTCCACTCACTGGCCACTTTATTAGAAACACCTACTACCTTCTACTTCCCCACACTGGCCACTTTATTAGAAACACCTACTACCTTATGCTTCCACTCACTGGTCACTTTATTAGAAACACTTACTACCTTGTACTTCCAAACACTGGCCACTTTATTAGAAACACCTACTATCTTGTACTTCCACACACTGGCCACTTTTTTACAAGATTTTAAGTGATAATCCAACACAAAGTAGCACATAATTGGAAGGGGATTAAAAATGATACATCATTTTCAATTTGTTTATCAAATAAAAATCTGAAAGGTGTGATGTGCAAAAGTATTCAGCCCTCTTTACTCTAAACCCCCTAAATAGAATCCAGTGCAGTCAACTGTCTTCAGAAGTTACTGAATAAGTTAACAGAGTCCAGCTGTGTGTAATTTAGTCTCAGTATGAATACAGCTGTTGTGTGAAGATCTCAGTGGGTTGTTGGAGAACACTAGTGAACAAAAAGCATCATGAAGACCAAGGAACTCACCAGACAGGTCAGAGAAAAAGTTTTGGAAAATTTTAAAGCAGGGTTAGGTGATAAAAAAAATATTACAGGCTTTAAGCATCCTAATGAGCACTGTACAATACATCATCCAAAAATAGAAAATGTATTCTACACCTACAAACTTAGCAAGACATGGCCATTCACCCTAACAGATTAAAACACTTGATACATTTAACACACATTATAAAAACCTGCTTAACAGCGGGCCAACTTTCATTCTATTTCTAAAATACCTCGCGGGCCGCTCCAAAAAAGGACTGCAAATGGACCGCGGGCCATAGTTTGAACACCCCTGGTCTAAATGCACAAAACACTGCTAATCACCCTGAACACATCGTCCCCACTATGAAACACGATGGTGGCAGCATCATGCTGTGGGCTTTCTTTTCTTCAGCAGGCAGAGGAAGGCTGGTTGAGTTGATGGGAAGATAAATGGAGCTAAGTAGAGGGCAATCCTGACAAAAAATCTGTTAGAGGCTGCAAAAGACTTAAGACTGGGGCGGAGATTCAGCTTTTACAAGACAATAAGCCTAAAAATATAGTAATGATATAGATAAAACAATATTCATGTGTTAGAATGGCCCAGTCAAAGTTCTGACCTAAATTTCATTAAGCTTCTGTGGCAAGATATGAAAACTGCAGTTCACGGACGCTCTCCATCCAACCTGGCTGAGCTTGAGAAGGGTTTGAGAGGTTTCTGATAAAGTGGCCACAGTAAGACATTTCCGAAGGTATGAAGATATTACTGCTTATTTCTGTTTAAACAACAAATTGAACAAATTTCAGGAACACTTTTAAAAAGCTCTGATGGTTCATCCATTTGCCTGAATCAGTAAAATATTCAGACTGAGGTCCAATAATTTATTAAAGTCAGTGAAATATTCATCTTCAGCAGACGAGTCATGTCCTGTAACCATCCTCTTCAGTGTAGAGACAGCCTGACCACTACATCCTCACACAGAGCGAGAGAGGATCATCTCAAATCACTAACATTATCACCAACGTCCATCCTGCACTCCTATACCTAAAGAACAGCTCAGAACCTTTACACTCTTTATATGTAGAATATAAATGTGTGAATATTAAATACAACTTGCAAGTGTTACATTTGAAAGGGTTACATCAAATTTGGGAGTGTATAAATCAGCGGTACCACTTTAAGGGTGTACTCACACTAGGCAATCCGAACCGTGCCCGGGCACGGTTACCTCCCAAAGCACGGTTCGTTTGGCTAGTGTGATCGCTCCGAACCGTGCCCGGGCCCGGGGTACCTTGGAGAGGTGGGCCCGAGCACGGTTCACTTGGACCCATCTTGATCATCATCTTGATCCGTGCCCGGGCACGGTTTGCGCTCACACTGCATCTGTACCGTGCCCGGGCACGGATCAAGATGACGTCAGTGATGCGACGCTACTGTAAACGGAGGACGTGTTATACACAATTCTGCATATAATATTTTTGAAAAGGGTTCTAAAGAGCACCATAATGGTTAGTGTTACCCATAATAAATTAGGACTACTATCTACAAGTCCTAAACAACAAACACATTTTATTATTACTTGAGTTTTATGTTTCGCTCGTTTGGTCACTATTTATGTATATAGCAAGTACGTCTCTTACCTTACTGATGAACGTGAATTGTAGTCCTCGAGTAAAGCTGCAAATTTCTCCCTGGACGTCTGCTGCTTGTGTAAAAACCTTCTTACACGTGCAGCACGATTAGCAGTAAATCGTTGTGTTGCACAATCAATGAATCTCTGGTTCAGTTGCGTATTTGCACGCCCAAAACTACTCCAGAGAAACAAAAACAACAGTACAATCCTGAACTCCATTGTTTTGCGCGCGCATACTGTTCTTCAAAACAAAAGTCACCTGTTGACGAAAGCGTGCTCGGGCACGGATCGTTTAGCGCAGTGTGAGTGCAGGCCTGCGGTGGAGTGGGGAGGGGGCCGAACCATGCTCCGGCACGATTCAACCCAACCGGGCCTAGTGTGAGTACACCCTTTACAAAGGGTTTGTAAATGGTTTACAACTAGTTTATTAATGGTTACTAATTTGGTTGTAAATGCCTTTCTACGTATGTGTTATAACTGATTATTAATGATAATTAAGGCATTTACACCCTAATTAGTAATTAATCATTAATAAACTAATTGTAAACCATTTATAAACCCTTTATAAGGGTAGTCTAATTTTAAAGTGGTCCCAAATTAGCGTATTATAGTTCAGATTCTTATTAGTACCACATTTATCTATTTTAGGACAGATCTGCACACTCTTGGTATTTTAATCTCAGTTTCTTCATGAGGGAGAGTCACCTGGAATAGATTTCTCAGCATCTTGTTTCTAGAGGTGCTGAACAATAGAGGATTGTGGAGGACAAACACTGTTTTAACTGTTTATTTATTGTTTTCATGTCATTAATATTATTTCCAATGTAGAAAATAAATTAAATATTGAAATTAAGAAAAAGATTAAATCACAAAATGCTTTTTTTTTGCTTTTGACTGGTACTGTAAAAAAAGAAAGAGAAAGAAAGAGAGAGAGACATAATTTAAACAGAAACACAGAGGAGTGTTTGAGACTATACACTAAACACACCCTGCTGATCTGATGAAGGCACCCAGCAGTGTAACACACTCTTTATACTGCCAATCAAATACACCACCAACTCACACACCCCCCAACCCACACACACACACACATCACGACCCACACACACCCCCAGACCTAGGTTCTCCCAAGTTGGTTTGTTGTCTATCGACAGAATCGACATACAAACGCGACGTTTCCATTTTTAACCCTGTGAACGCAGCTGATCTCACTCTGCAGGGTGTTAACACCAGGGTGTGTGTCTCAGTATGAACACCGTATTCACCTGACCTACACACACACACACACAAACAGCTGTGTGAAAAAGAGCTGAGAAACATGAACATCATAGCAAGATCATTATAACTATTACTGATTACTGGCAGAAGCTGTTTATATGTATGGAAGCAGTGCTTTATAAAATATTCAGTGTGTGTTTGCATGTTACACAGTGCAGATGTGTGTAAGGTTATATATAAGGACATATATAAATACCTCAGACATCCCATCCTGCAAACCCCCTTAAATACAATTTTAAGGAGGTAGAAGTTAAGTATTATCTTCACTGTGCAAGGGGAGTTTGGCCTCATCATGAACAGTGCAGAATGTATACTATATTGCTTAATCCAGAGGATGTGATATGATGTTGGCCCACCATTTGCAGCTATTGCAGCTTCAACTCTTCTGGTAAGGCTTTTCACAAGCTTAAGGAGTGTGTTTATAGGAATTTTTCACCATTCTTTCAGAAGCACATTTGTGTGATCAGACACTGGTGTTGGATGAGAAGGCCTGCTACACAGTCCCAAAGATGTTCTATCAGGTTGAGGTCAGGACTCTGTGCAGGCCAGTCAAGTTCTTAAACACCACACGCTTTGTGCACTGGTGCGCAGTCATGTTGGAACAGGAAGAGGCTGTTTCCACAATGTTGGGAGCATGAAATTGTGCAAAATCTCTTGGTATGCTGAAGTATTAGGAGTTAATTTCATTGGAACTAAGTGGTCAAACCCAATTCCTAAAAAACAGCCCAACACCATAATCCCCCTTCCACCAAACTTGACACATGGCACAATGCAGTCAGACAAGTAACATTCTCCAGGCAACTGCCAAACCCAGACTCTGAGGACATTTCACGACTGGACTTGTTGCACAGGTGCTACATTTTACCACGGTACCACGCTGGAATTCACTGAGCTCCTGAGAGACACCCATTCTTTTTTTACTAATGTTTGTAGAAGCAGTCTAGGTATTTATTCCAGTAAAACATTCAGATATCAGCTGCCATTTTGAGCATTTCGTGCATTCAAACACCATGAAAACCTGTCCACAGATAAGACAGATTGAACATCCTAACAGGCCAGGATTTTTGACTGACATTAAACCACTAAATCTTCAGGATTTCTATTCAAGCAGTACATTAAGCTTTCATGTTTGATAAGCTTTCATGATTGTAATTGTAACAGAAAATAGAATGCTAATGTCAATATATAATAAACAGACATGCTTCTACAAGTGTCATGTAGGACATTTTAAAGCCCTCAAATTTTTAGAATGTAAAAAAGTAATTTTACTGCAGAGAAAAGTTGTTGTTTTGTTTTAATCACCTACACCTGGTATATGGGACAATGCATTTTAAGGGGTTAATAAGACAATAGATAGATAAACAGATAATTATTTATTTTTTTGTTACCGCTGATGTGTTGTGCTGCCATCTTGGATTCTGAACTCAGGGTTGATGAGGCTCTCCCAACTTTCCTAGCTGGAAAACTTGGAACTAGGCAAATTCCAAGATCCGAGTTCAAAAGGAACATGGCTATATATAACTATAGCAGTGAAATCAATATGCAGGAGAATCAGGGCCGCTGCTAAGGTTTTGGAGGCCCTAAGCATAACTGGTCAGGTAGCGTTGCTACTTAAGTTACGATTTTTCATCCTATTTGTTTATTTTATTTTAAGTTTTTAACTTACACAAATATTGCACTGGACAAGTTTTTGTATAGAATGGCCACATACACTTTAAAAATGGTTAAACATGCGCAAGATTTAGCGCCTCCATGCATTTTTTGATTATTTATTTGACTGGAAAATGTCACATCTGGCAACAACCAACAGAGCAAACCGAGCCGTGCCATTTCAGGCAATAGGGGTGGGGGCATTATATTATGCACAAAAATAATAACGTGCCGCTTTTAAGTAGTAGAGTAGGTGCCCCATGCAATGTTTAAAGACAAAAAAGATGAGCGTATCATAAATAATTCACATTGGGTTTTAAATTTAATAATGTCATAATTTCAACACATTTCATTCTCAGTCAATTTGGCTCCCTGCAACTGCAAAATGGTTGAGGCCTAACGCTGGCTGCGTTGTCTGCGTATGCAGAGCGGCGGCCCTGAGGAGAATTGCTGTTTTTGCTAGGTGTGTTTAAATATGCCATTATTAAGTTTTAAAGGTTTTGTTTAGTTTGTTGGTTTACACCACTAAGCCTTGCTTTGCCTAGCTTAGCATTGCTTTTTATTTATATTAAAAACAAACATATACAGCTGCACATGATAGCACTGCTTCACTCTAGGTGTCTAGTTGGCACTGTGTGCAGTGGGATTGCTTGAGAAATGATAGCTGAAATGTATTAACAGAAAAAAGCATCAGTGTCTGATTCAGTCAGCTAGCATTAGCTTTGAGCAGCCTGTAAGGCGCCTTCACATCAGATAACAACATTAATGTCTGTTTTGATTGGCTAGCATTAGCTTTTAGCAGTTGGGTTGTAAATTTAACAAGTTAAGACTGTTATGTAACAGATTTGGGACTGGTCTATCTCCCGCTCTGTTTTGGTTCTGCTGGATGTTCTTATTCAGGAGGAACAGTAATTGTGTTTACATGCATTTTATCATCTAATTACTGCGTTTGTCAATAATTCGATCAGCACGTTTACATAAACTTGGGTAATCAGAAAATTTCCAATAATCAGATTTTTGCTTTACAACCAGCCAATAAGCTTGCAGAGTTAGATGTGACATGCACCTCACGTAAAACTTCACACCTCACTTTTTATAAAACCCAAAAATGTTAAAATATTAAGCTCATTAAAATACTAAAGTTTCAGTCTCACACCAGCTGTGTTAAATGCTGTTTTTACACGTGCACAGACACAGACATCCCAGAATACTCCGGTTAAGAGTTTAGATGCATTGCCTACTGAACTAAAATCCAGCTTTCTTTATCAGATTTCTTAATCAGATTTTTAGACCTCACACAGAATCAGGAAATCACCTTTGCACTATAAGGCGCATTGGATTATAAGGTGCACTTTTTTAAATAAATGTTTATTTTCAGTAAGCTTAGATTTCCAATTTTCCACTAAGGCTTGATGCAGCAGCATTAGCATTAGCATTAGCGGCTAGCAACTAGCGCTAGTAAATGCAGTCAGATAGCGGTACATTGAGGAGCCCTGAGAGTTACGGTAACCCTAACGCTAGTGTTTTTTTCCCTATGTAGCTTGTTTTAACACTGTGAACTGCAGGCTACAGGCAGATATGCTCACCTCTGAATGGTAAAAGAGCCAGTGCTAAGCGCAGTTAGCAGCTAATGCTAATGCTGCTCCAGCAGTGCTATCCAGGATTAGCAGCAGTCTTCCAGGCCGATATACTCGCCTCTGAAGATCAAAAGAGTTAGCATGGTTAGCAGCTAATGCTAATTAGCACCAGCAGTGCTAGCCAGGGTTAGCAGCAGGCTACAGGCCGATATGCTCACCTCTGAAGATCAAAAGAGCTAGTGCTTAGCATGGTTAGCAACTAATGCTAATGCTGCTCCAGCAGTGCTAGCCGGGGTTAGCAGCAGTCTTCAGGCCGATACACTCGCCTCTGAAGATCAAAAGAGCTAGCGCTTAGCATGGTTAGCAGCTAATGCTAATACTGCTACAGCATTGCTAGCTAAGATTATCAGCAGGCTACAGGGCAATAATACTTACCTCTGATCAGCGAAAGATCTAACACTTAGCATGGTTAGCAGCTAATGCTAATACTGCTCCAGCAGTGCTATCCGAGGTTAGCAGCAGTCTCCAGCCCGATATACTTGCCTCTGAAAATCAAAAGAGCTAGCGCTTAGCATGGTTAGCAACTAATGTTAATGCTGCTCCAGCAGTGCTATCTGGGGTTTGCAGCAGGCTACAGGCTGATAATACTTACCTCTGAATAGCAAAAGAGCTAGTGCTTAGTGTGGTTAGCAGCTAATGCTAATACTGCTCCAGCAGGGCTAGCCAGGGTTAGCAGCAGGCTACAGGCTGATAATACTCACCTCTGAATGGCAAAAGAGCTAGTGCTTAGTGTGGTTAGCAGCTAATGCTAATACTGCTCCAGCAGTGATAGCCAGGGTTAGCAGGAGGCTACAGGCCGAGAATACCCTCCTCTGAACGGCCAAAGAAACTCCTTTATAACGCTGTACTTCAGCAGAGTGGCTTTACTGCTCCTTAATACCTGACTGGTAAAATTCAAACATAAGGTGCGCTGACAATTTTTGGGAAAATTACAGGATTTTAAGTGTGCATTATAGTGTGAAAAATATAGTATGCTGTTAACATGTCTATTTGGATAATCAGATAACTGCAGTAATCTGATTATTATGATTTATTTCTGTGAGTAAAGGGTTGTAGGATGTGGGGTTCTGGGCTGCTGGGCTGGGAGTAGTTGTAGTAGAATCATGGCTGTAGTGATGGAGGTCAGCGCTGCTGCGTCAGCACCATGTGGAGCATTACAGTGTCAGATGGTTCATCTGCAAGACGAGCACGAGTCCAAGGCCAGCGATCAAACTGGATCTCAGAGAGTGTTGGCTGACCCAGGGTCAGAATCATCTGCTGTTTGTGGAGACGGAAAAAAACGAGGGCCAGGTCAGCAGTCCTGCTCCGAGGGGCTTTATTCATCACACACACAAAAACACACACACAGGAAGGGCAGGACCTACATTTATCGAGAAATATCAAATATCAGCTGCTGAAAGTGCAGACGGTTGCCAGATTTAGCTTTCACACACTGCTCATATGTGTGTGTGTGTGTGTTTTATACCATGCATGTATTTCAGCAGTGGAATAGATTATACCCAGTCAGCATGAACTAAAACATGCCAAGCATATTTAAATATAAAATCAATTTGCTGCATAAATTCAGTTTCTAACTGATGCATTCTAATGAACCAATTAGTGTGCATCTCTTCCACACTGAAATATATCAGCATCAGGTTAGATTAAATATAGCTTTTTTTCTAAATACAGGAAACAAGTGTAATACTTAAATAGCCTTAACAATCACGGGTTCGAATCCTGTTCATGTAGCTTGCCATCGGCTACCGGAGCCCTGAGAGAGCACAACTGGCCGTGCTCTCTCTGTACATGGGTAGATGGCACTCTCTCCCCACATCACTCCAAAAGGGTGATGTCACTCAGCACAAGGCGTCTGTGAGCTGATGTATTTGATCCAAGTCACTGCGCTTTCCTCTGAGTGCGCTGTGATGCTACTCTGTAATGCAGCAGAGGCGGAGTCTGATTTCACATGTATCGGAGGAGGCTTCACCCGCCTAGTGTGGCCTGGTAGGGCTTCACTAGTGATAGGAAGAGTCCTAATGAAAATGAGTGGGTTTGGTATTTGGCCATGTAAAATGGGGAGAAAATAGGAAAAGAAATTATAATAAAATAAAATAAAAAGAAACAAGTCATTAATATATTCAGTATAAAATAAAGTACCTATAGTCAAGATAACACAAACAGCTGATGGCATTATGGCAGTGTAAACAATACACAAATACACACAACAGTAATGTTCTTATTTAGGTTCTAATAAAAGCTCAAATAAAATAAAATCCAAAAGTCACCTTATGCTACTAAACCCTATAGTAATGAATTGTTGCTAATTATTCTCCAACAAAAATGAAATAAGTGCTGAAAATGTAAAAAAAAAAAAAGGTAATTACATGTTATTACTGCATATTACACCACAATTAATTCCAACCCTGCAATGTTATTGGCTGGGAGGTTTTTATGAGGGACATTATCAGCCGGTAATGCACTATAAGCAAAGCTCTCCGTGTATTACTTCGCCACATACAGGTAACCTAGCAACGACGCGGCTCTTATAATCCAAACAGTGCAGCAGCAATGGAACTATTTTAACTCGTGGAGTTTTTATAACCTAACAGATCCTATTTTCTTGTTCTTTTTAACTCAAAATCTTTTAATAAACAGTGATAATGTTACTCGTGCCTACGACTGCAGCACTGCATTGCTAAAATTGCACGTTATTGCCCTCCCTCTCGTGTATTATTACTTAATTGGTGAAGTAATCACGAGTCTGTTACTAAGCAGGCAAGCCTAAAAATGTAATAAAACTTAAGAAGTTGTGCTATAGTGTAAGATATTAGCAACCGCAGACAACAACCTATAGACCTGGTTCGAATCCGGGTTATGCAGCTCGCCATGCTTTCTCTGGGTGGGCACTTTTTACCAAACTCACTCCCAAGGTGATGTCAGTCAGCACAAGCATCGGTTCGTGTCGGAGGAGGCATGTGCTAGTCTTTACCATCCTGGTGATAGGGGAATTAGTTCAGAGGATTGGATTTGATAATCAGCATAGCTACAATTAGGTAGAAAAGCGAGATCAAATTGAATAAAAAGAAAAGAACCAAAAATCTGACCTCAAAGCACCCAATGAAGCATCTTTTAAAGCGTGAAATGAACTGTTCTGTTCTAATGCGCCTCCACTTATGAGCTGCTGCTGAAGCCAAAGGTTACATAACACCCACCTGGCTCTGAGCATCTGCCGAGGTTACTGAGGTCAGGAGTCAAAGAGGGTAGAGGCTGAACGATTCAGCCAAACACTCCATTAATCCATGCCCATTAATATTCAATTAAGAACCACGTTACCATGGTTACTGCCTGACCTCAGGGAGTGAGAGGTTGACCTAGAGCAGGTCCAAGTGGCATTTCACTCGGAATCTAAAACTGATCACCAAACACACGAGCGCAGTGAGGCTGAACCAAGTCAACGTGTTTCTGATGGAGTAGGCTAGCAAGCAGAGATGTTTCACATCCAGGTTTACATCCAGTTTTCTAAACCAGGGATTTTGATCCTGGGGGGTTGTGAGGACGATGCTAATTAAGTTTGATTGAAAAATAGACCCCTTTCTAAGATAATCTTTCACCCCGTGAATAGTCTATTTTCACATCTTGTACCCGCGCCATTAAAACAGGGTTGGAGATTAGAAATGAATCTACACTGATAGCCATGCTGGTCTGGAAGTGACGTGTGTTCAGGTAAATTTCTACCGTGTTTCTATCTTGGAAATACAGATGCGTCACTGACTGATTTAAACAACAGTCTAACAACAGTCAACAGTCAGCCACCCAGTCATATCTTAGGGTGCTTTCACACCTGAAAGGACCATGGTCTGAACCAAAGTTCATGTGTTGCTACATTGTATATATTTGGTCCGCTTATTTTTGTTTTTACACTGCAGTTTAGGGAGCGCACCAAAACCTTTGTTTGATACTCCTACATCCTTAAATCATCACTTACATATCGATGTATTTTCCTTAACTTGATGCTGATTGGTTTTAGAAGGACATGCGTCTGACGTTGGCGTGTTGATAATTCAGCGGGTGGTTCATTCGGCGGGAAGCCTTTCCAGGATAAGGATAAAATGAATTAACAGTTAATTTCATCTCCATAGTAGTGCTGCTGCTATTGGGTTTTTTATATCAGCAGCAGCAGCAACTTCAGGCACAGTACCCTAGTGTACCCTACAGTGTCCTGAAGCAACTGTATCCATGGCTCATTTTTCCTACTTTTCCGGTTATTTTGAGAGGGTACTGACTGCAACCTGCAGGAAGGCGGAGTTGGACGTCCAGTGCGTCCAGCTCCGCCCATTTTGTTAGGGTCATGCCGCCCAGTCCTGCCCACTTTGTCAGCATCATATCTTAGCTCCGCCTCTGAACGGAAGGAAACAATGTACAGGGCAGTTAGCAGACTTTAAATATAATGTGCCGCGTCGTCCGACTTAAATACTGAGTTACACTACAAGCTTGCGAGACTGACAAGGCGTGGCGTGAACAAAGTGGGTGGGACTGGACGCGCTGGACATCCAACTCCGCCTTCCCGCAGGCTGCAGTCAGTAGTAGTTGGTTATTTTTCTTCTTCTGCTGCAGTTGTTGAGGAACGCCTGCTCAGCTTCCTGTAATTGGTCCGAAAGTTCGAACCATCCAGAAAAGCGCTTTCACACTGCAGGAGAACCGAACCATGGTTCAGAAGATCCGAAAATCCCAAAATCTGGTCCTTTGGTCTGGACCGTGGTTCGCGGCCCCTTTCACTCCTGCTACTTTGGTTCGGACCAAACTGAAAAGTCTGAAAGTCCGGACCAACAACAAACAGAATAAAGAATAAAATGACATTGCTGTTCCCGTAAACGAGCAGCACAAAAGCACCACTCTTTAAGATACAAACGTGCCAAGTCAGACAAGTCAAGACAAGGGAATAACAAGTGACTCATTGATTGGTTCATTTAATGTTTTGCCCGAAACACACCATAATTAATTAAAATAATTAGAACAAATAAACACTAAGACTATAAAATAAAGACTATAAAACAAATACTTCAAAACAAATCACTAAACCAGGTCTAAACAAAGAAGTGAAATAAACTAACAAAGATCCAACAATATACACAAAACAAACCAGAACTCTATGGACAAAACACAGACTAACTTCCAGACATAGTTGAACAGGACAGCATCAAACAAAAAGCACGACAAAGAACAAAGGAGCACATGGGGTATTTATACACTGGCACTCACTAGGGACACCTGTGGTTTACACAGTTTACACAGTTATCGTGCACTGTGAGCTACTGTAACTAAACACAAATTACTTGTGTGAGCATACCGTTCAAATCGCACAAAATGCATGTACTCATTCTCTTAATTATTAATGGGTTTGGTTCGGGCGTAACATGAAATAAACCAATCAGCGTTTCATTTGCCATTCCCTTTAAGAGCCAGGTGCGCTCTGACTTTGACCTTCATTCTGTTTATTGTTGATGTAAAAGTTTCAATAACTGCCAACAGGCATGTGCAATGGGTTTGTGAACTGCTGCTTGACAACTCACTGCCAAGATAGCAATGAACGTTTGACGGTTGACGTCTGTCAAAATGTTTCAAGCAGTGGTGAACCTGTGTTTTTTTCGTTGCCAAGATAGCGATATGCCAGAAATGTACATGAATGCACCTCATTTCCAGACCACCATGCCCAACGGCATAGATGTATTCACGAGCACCGTTGCTTTTTAAATGGCGCAGAAGGAAGGCGTAAATATAGACTGTTTGGAAGGGTTTAATTAGCAGGGTAAGAGCACAGTTTTGCTGAAAATATTGCAATGCACACAACATTATGGGTGACAAAAAGGACAAATTGTTGGTGCACGTCTTGCTGGAGCATCTGTGACCAAGACAGCAAGTCTTTGTGATGTATCAAGAGCCACGGTATCCAGGGTAATGTCAGCATACCACCAAGAAGAACCAACCATCCAACAGGATTAACTGTGGATGCTGTAAGAGGAAGCTGTCTGAAAGGGATGTTCAGGTGCTAACCCGGATTGTATCCAAAAAACATAAAACCACGGCTGAACTTAAATCACGCAGAATTTAGTGTACACCTCAACTCTCCTGTTTCCACCAGAACTGTCCGTCACCACAATAAATTATTGTGGTCTAAAACCAGGTGTTTCAGTGTTTCAGATTGTCAAACCCCTGTATTTCACAGCATCTGTGTTACTAAAGAGGATAAATGCTCATAAATAGATAAATACCAGGAATTATGGATTTATTGGTGAATAAGCCAATATTCTTTGCAGGTTTATTCTATTCATTTGATCATAGCGCCACCATGTGGAGTAATGAAGCAAGCCTTAGGGCGTTTAAAGCGCCTAAGTTTCAGTAAAAACATCATCCTATTTGATGTCACGTATAGAAAATGTATTGCAAACAAAACTGATACCACATATCACTAAATAAATATTTTAAACCACCCCTAGTGAACACATCTAATTATATGTTGTGAATTATAAAATACTGTATTTTGAACCCTGAAACAGGGCCGTGCAGTGAACAAGGTTAAGAACCCCTGGTCTAAACTTATTCAACTAAAGCGACACAAAATAACGACGTGACCGACGCTTCCGGGCCATCTGCTCTGCCCAGCAGAATAAATGAATGCTGAGCAGCTTCTCTGTGCTGTTGTGATTAATTTTATGGCTGTGATTTACAGAGTGGGAGCGTGAAGACTGAACACACTGGCTAACATAAACCGAGACATTCACTCATCAGCCAGAGCTCCTTCTGACTGTTCAGCTTCCAACATCACTGATACACTTCTCCTTTCACTACAGTCAGCAGCCTGAAGAGCCAATAGCAGGCTTGGAAAGGCTTAATACAAATAAGTGCTCGATGATGTTCCTTCATACTGAAATGTGATACAAAGAGCCCTGTATTTGCGATAGGCGAGCCATCAAATTGTGTCTTTGCTATCATAATGACGGGAAAAGTATGAAAAAGACATGTAATAATTCTCTTAATTAATCATGGGTGTATTTTGGGGCGGTACGTAAAAGAAATCAATCAGCATGTCACTTGCCTGTACCTTTAAGAGACAGGTGTACTTGCTGTGCTTTGTTGGATTGCTATTTTAACAGCGCAGTGTATCTCTCAGCTTGTTCACACTGTGAAGTTACATGAGCAGTTTTTTTATGGGAACAGCAATGTTATTTTATTTAGTATTTTGTTTATTGTTGATGTAAAAGTTTTCTTAGTATTCTGTAGTATTCTGTTTATTTTCTGTTTATTGTTGATGTAAAAGCTAATAACTGATGGACACAGTAATATTTCAGGATTGAAATGAGGTTGAATTGAACAGAAAATGTGCAATATGCATTAAACCAAAATTTGACCGGTGCAAAAGTATGGGCACCCTTATCATTTTATTGATTTGAATACTCCTAACTACTTTTTACTGACTTACTGAAGCACAAAATTGGTTTGGTAACCTCATTGAGCTTTGAACTTCATAGCCAGGTGTATCCAATCATGAGAAAAGGTATTTAAGGTGGCCAATTGCAAGTTGTTTTCCTATTTGAATCTCCTCTGAAGAGTGGCATCATGGGCTCATCAAAACAACTCTCAAATGATCTAAAAACAAAGATAGCAATACAACAGAAATTTGCCACCTTTACACACCTCATACGTTCATGAGCATCTTTGAAATTTAACTGAGTTTGGTTTAGAATTTTGAACCAGTTACATTACGTAGAGGCAGACTACTACCATTAAATCAAACCAGAGAGAAAAGAATGCATTGGTGGGCTAAAATCTGCCATTTTATTCATTTAGATGCATAAAGGACTAGTATGGAATCAAATGCTGACACATTGTTCCATTTTCTGCTGATCGCGTATTCTGCTGCGGAATCGCAGACACACTCAGAGGCAATGCACTGATATTCGGTCATAGGTTGCCAGGTCTGTATAGCACCCTCAGAGGGGTTTGCCAATTTAATAAAGAACCCTCACTGGGGGGATCCTGACAATTGTTCAAAGGTCTAAAGGGACACATTACACAGGAGAGAAGTTGTTGGGTTTAAGATAAAATTAGATGATGTTCTGAATTTTAGTTCTTGTCACATGAACCCAGTATCATGTCTCGTCTCGTCATCTCATGAGATGAGTGTCTCGTTACACCTCTGTTTGTTAGTGATGGAGGGAGGACTAAGAAGTAGGTGAGATAATTGTTCTTCAGAATTTGCGAGAGTTGTAACAGGCTCTGTAACAGTTGGTAATGATGCTGTGACGCTCTGACAGTAAGGGATAATGGTCTGTAACAGCAGAGCTAAGCATCATGGGACACGGCGTTAACACATCCAGTTACAGCACATTTACATGCAGACTGCCTGAGAATGAGAAAAGAAGAATACAGTAGCGAACAGGGGGGGGGGGGGGGGGCTTTGGAACTCAAGGTGCCTCTTTTGTTTAATTAGCTGAGCCAAATTAATTAGCAGCAAAGCCTTGAAATAATTATGGAAGGAGAAAGCATCTGTGTGTGTGTGTGAGCGCACGAGGAAAGTGTTTTAGTGCTTTCCCTATAGACACATTCACCATTCTACCACTCTTTCATCTCTCTCTCTCTCTCTCTCTCTCTCTCTCTCTCTGTATATATATGTGTGTGTATATACACATATATATTTTTATAGCTCCGTCTTTAACAATCTTCATTTGCTGGTTTTCTGTTGTTATTCTCTTGTTCTTCTGTCTATTCTTTATCTCTGTTTCCCTTTTCTTTTTCTCTTTCACCTTTGTCTCTCTCTTACCCTCTCTCTCTCTCCCTCTCTCTCTGTATTCATATGTGTATGTATATACACGTATATATTTATAAAGCTCCATCTCTAATGATCTTCATTTGCCTGTTTTCTGTTATTCTTTTCTTCTTCTGTCTATTCTTCTCTGTTTTTTCTGTTTTACCTGTCTCTCTCTCTGTCCCTCTCTCTCTCTCTCTCTCTGTGTACATGTGTGTGTATATACACGTATATATTTATATAGCTCCGTCTTCAACGATCTTCATTTGCCTGTTTTCTGTTGTTCTTTTCTTCTTCTTCTGTCTATTCTTCTATCTCTGTTTCTTTTCTGTTTTACCTCTCTCTATCTCTCTCTCTCTCTCTGTATAAATATATGTGTGTGTGTGTGTGTGTGTATACATGTACAGTATATCGTTTTATAGCTCCGTCTCTAACTATCTTCATTGGCCTGTTTTCTGTTGGTTTTCTCTTGTTCTTCTGTCTATTGTTTATCTCTTTTTCTTTTCTCTTTCACCTCTCTATTTCTCTCTCTCTGTATACATATGTGTGTGTGTATATACACGTATATATTTTATAGGTTTTCTGTTGGTTTTCTACTGTTCTTCTGTCTATTCTTTATCTCTTTTTCTTTTCTCTTTTACCCCTCTCTCTCTCTCCCTCTCTCTCTGTATACATATGTGTGTGTATATACACATATATATTTTATATTTTATTTCTGTTGGTTTTCTCTTGTTCTTCTGTCTATTCTTAGTTTAGGAAGTAAATAAACTCATTAACTGATCCAGACCAGAAAAAACAACTACAATTGTGAAAACACCCTTAAACTGCACTCCACTCCAATCCTGACCTCCAGATCCACCATAAACTCCATTCTCTTTTCATCTGTGTGCAAATACTTCAGTGACCCTTCCTCTTCTGTCTGTTTTCCTTGATTCTGCTGATGTAAATACTCTTAGTAAATACACTGGCAGAGCTGACTAGCTTATGGATCAACACAAGTCCCAGATCAGCAGAATCTAGCAATCTAGAGAATGTTTCAGTACAGTTTTACACACAGTCAGCTACCAACAGTCTTCTATACAAACTTAACCCTCAATACAGTGGTATGAAAAAATGTTTGTGCACCCCTGATCATTTTCATGATTTTCCTTT
Source organism: Astyanax mexicanus (assembly GCF_023375975.1). NCBI lineage: Eukaryota > Metazoa > Chordata > Actinopteri > Characiformes > Acestrorhamphidae > Astyanax > Astyanax mexicanus. The sequence goes on along the minus strand of NW_026040048.1, from coordinate 1,566,884 downwards.
ATAAATCATTGTTCAGATCAGCAATTTTAATTAAATATATCATATAGTTTTTAGGATTTACAGAAAGTGTGCAATTTTTTAAAAACAAAATTAGGCAGACGCATACATTTGGAAACCCAGGTGAATCCAATTATGAGAAAGGGTTAAGGAGCCAATTGCTAGTTTTTCTCCTCTTTGCCTCTTTTCTAAAGAGTGGCAACATGGGAGCCTCGAAACAAAACTCTCAAATGACCTAAAAACAAAGATTGATCAATGTCATGGTTTAGGGGAAGTATACAAAAAGCTTAAATCTCAGAGATTTCAGCTGTCAGTTTCCACTGTGAGGAACAGAGTGAGGAAATGGAAGAACCACAGACACAGTTCTAGTTAAGACCTGAAGCGGCAGACCAAGAAAAATCTCAGATAATCAGAGGAGAAGGATGGTGAGAACAGTCATAGTCAACACAGACCACAGATCAGCTCCAAAGACCTACAACATCATCTTGTTGCAGATGGAGTCATTGTGCATCAATAAGCTATTATTTATTTGTCGCTATTTTAACAGTTCAGGTGCAAGGCGTGAGCCCTTATTCTGATAGATTTATAAAAAACGTTGAGGTTTAGGCCACACCCACTCATATCCATGTTAATTTTAAGGCTGTAAGGCTTTAATGTATGATAAAAGCATGGAGGCAGAGCTGCAGCTCCTCCAGTCTATTTACTCTGTAATATCACAGCCCTGCCGTTCCTGTTTCTTCAGATACGCTTCTGTTTTCATATCTCCCCCAACCCGCCGGCACCCGCAGCTCCCTGTGATGCACCGCGGCTCCAGCCACAAACATCAGTCATGTGACTGCATTCTATTTGTGTTTATATTATTGATTCTGATCTTTTTATCTGCAGAAAGTTGATCCTCCTCCAGAGAGCGAGGAAACTTGCTGTGAATTTGGTGGATTTTTATTCATTTCTTGCCATTTCAAGTCCTTTTTATTCAATATGTCAAAATTTACATAAAAATGTGTGGATGAAAACTAGCTTATCATTATCCTCTCCCTCTCTCCTTCTTTCTCTCTCTCTCATTACAGTATAAATAGCACTCGTTCAGAATCATGGCTCTATTTGCAGTCTGTTGCTTGTTTCCCTCCTGCAGAGTGCCATTCTGAAACGCTGGCCTTGGGCTTGCTCCCGTGTGTGTTCACTCGTTACAGTGACACTCGGTGTGTGTGTGTGTGTGTGTGTGTGTGTGTGTGTGTGTGTGCCTCATTTATTTTAGTGTTACTTTTATTGGAGCCGTTTGGCTTAAATGCCTCATCTGGGCTCCAGGGATCTAGCATCAGTGAAAGTGTGTGTGTTCGTGTGTGTGTGTGTGTGTGTGTGTGTGTTGTCTTTGTCCTGCTGAATGTCATCAGAAGGTTGAATATGATCACCACCCTGTCAGTGTTAGTGTGTGTGATCTGGTCCAGCTTTTTAGCTTAAAACCACTGAGTAATTCATAATGGATACAGATAAATGAGTAGATTAGTAGATTCTAAATAATCCATACTGCACTGGATTATAAGGCGCTTTTTAAGAAACACTGTGGGGGGGGGGGGGGCGTTGCTTAAAGCTAAGTAAACAAAAAAAAAACTTTCTTTTAAAGTCAAACGAGTGCTGAATGTTAATCTACACAGATTTTTCTCTTGAAAACTGTTTGGGTGAGTAAAGCTTAGATTCTCAAATTTCTCCAGCACTAGGCTGGAGAATTAGAATTAGCGGCTAACCGTTAGCAGGTAATGCTAATGCTACTCCAGCAGTGCTAGCAAGGGTTAGAATACAGACCGATAATACTCCTCTCTGAACGGGAAAACAGCGAGTGTGGTTAGCGGGTAATGCTAATGCTACTCCAGCAGTGCTAGCCAGAGTTAGCAGCAGGCTACAAGTCGATAATACTCCCCTTTGAACAGGGAAATAGCAGTTAGCCGCTAACGCTAGTGCTACTCCATCCCCAGTGCTGGAGAAACTTCGCTAAAACCTCTGTACAATGCTTTAAGATTTTTGAGAAAACTAAAGGATTTTAAGTGTGAAACCTTTAAAATGCGAAAAATACTGTAAAAGAAAAACATTATCAAAGTAAACACTGATTAATTCATAGTAGATACTGAATACTTTATATGATTACTGAGTAAATTATTATAGTAAATACTGATGAATGCATATTAGATACTGAATACTCTGTATTAATTACTGAGTAAATCATTATAGTAAATACTGATTAATGCATATTAGATACTGAATACTCTTTATTAATTACTGTTTTATATTAGTTTACTAAATAAAGCATAGTAAACCCTGAAAAAATTAATAGTGGTTAATTAATTATCCATAGTAGGTTTCAGATAATGTATTATATAATCTTTGTTCAATTTATATTTTTGTATGTGTTCAGTACAGTGAACAATGTTTCCAGGGCTCTGTGCTGGTGACGTGTTTTCTCTGTTAAAAAATGTGCAAAATTAAACAGAAAATAACCATCTGTTAACCAAACACACACACACACACACAAGCACAGATGCATGATAGAACTGGTTGTATAACTCTCTGCATGTGTGTGTTCGATCAGCAGAGAGAGACAGATGGGAGTTTGTGTATTCATGCATAAAGCCTGAACCATGTGCACTTTACACGCTTGACCATCAAGCAACCAGTAACACTGACCACACTGAGTTTCCCTCTCTCTCTCTCTCTCTCTCTCTCTCTCTCTCTGTCTCTCTCTCTCTTTCTTTCTCTCTCTCTCTGTCTCCCTTTCTCTCTCTTATACTTTTGCCTCTTGTGGCTGAACTATTTAAATAAATGTACACTACATACTTTAATACACTACATAGGACATATTAGGTCATACACATTCTTTATACACACTCTTCATTCTTCTACACTACAATACATAATATTAGTCCAAAGACACCCCCAATAAAAAAAAACTCTTGTACAATTTTTTTTAGTGTTGAATAAACACTTAGATTAAGATTAAGATCAGATTAAGAGATTAGATTAATTAAGAGATAAAACCTTTTATGTACTAGACTATGAGATGTTAAGACAAAAACATCCTAAACACTAGAATAGGAGATATTAGGCCATAAACACCCTCAATTAATATCCTTATATACTAGAATAGCAGATATTAGTACATAAACAGTCTTAATGAACACTCCTATACACTAGAATATGAGATATTAGTACATAAACAACCTCAATAAGCATTTCTGTACACTAGAATAAAAGATATTACTCCATAAACACTCCTAATGAACACTCCAATACACTAGAATATTTTATATTAGACCATAAACACTCTACATTAATATTCTTATAAACTAGAATACTAGATATTAGTACATAAACACCCTGGATAAATACTCGTATACACAAGAATAGGAGATATTAGTATATAAACACCTCACTAAACACTCCTATACACCAGAATAAGAGCTATCAGCCCATAGACACCCTTGATAAATACTCCAACACAATAGAATAGGAGTTATTAGTAAATACTCTCAATAAACAATCATATACACTAAAATAGAAGATATTATTTCATAAACACCCTTAATAAAAACTCATATACACTAAAATAGGAGATATTACTCCATATACTACAATAAGAGATATTAGTCCATAAACACTCTTAATATGCACTCCTATACACTAGAATAAGAGATATTACTCCATAAACACCATCAATTAACATTCCTTTACACTAGAATAGGAGATATTAGTTCATAAACACCCTCAACAAACACTCCGATACACTAGAATAGGAGATATTAGTTCATAAACACTCTTAAATAACACTCCTATACACTGGAATAGGAGATATTAGGCCATACACACCCTCAATAAACACTCATATACACTAGAATATGAGATATTAGTACATAAACACCTCAATTAACACTCCTATACACTAGAATAGGAGATATTACTCCATAAACACTCTCAATGAACACTCATATACACTAGAATATGTTATATTAGACCATAAACACTCTGCATTAACAATATTATACACTAGAATACTAGATATTAGTGCATAAACACCCTGAATAAACACTCCGATACACTAGAATAGGATAGGAGATATTAGGCCATAAACACCCTCAACAAACACTCCTATACACTAGAATAGGAGATATTACTCCATAAACACTCTCAATAAACACTCATATACACTAGAATAGTAAATATTAGGCCATAAACACCCTCAATAAACACTCCAATACACTAGAATATGTTATATTAGGCCATAAACACTCTGCATTAACATCCTTATACACTAGAATACTAGATATTAGTACATAATCACTCGTATACACTAGAATAGGATAGGAGATATTAGGCCATAAACACTCTCAATAATCACTTCTATACACTAGAATAAGATATGTTACTCCATAAACACTCTCAGTAAACATTCCTATACACTAGAATAGTAGACATTAGTAAATAAACAGTCTTAATGAAGTCTCCTATAAACTAGAATCTGTGATATACATCCATAATCACTTTCAATAAACACCCCTTTACACTAGAATAGGAGATATTACGCCGTAAACACCCTCAATAAACATTCCTATACACTAGAATATAATATTTTACTCCATAAATACCCAATAAATACTAATTTGCACTAAAATATGATATATAAGTCTATAGGCACCCTTAATAAACCATTCTATTCAGTCCATTCAGTAGGTACTGAATTCATGGTTCCAACTGCAACTGAGAGACTGGGGTTTGGTAATTAGTTCTGTATGTCTGATTTTGGAGAGTCAGCCCCCAGAGCTCACATTTATCTGAGAAAAAAAACGAAACAAATCCAGAAATACTGCAGGAGCCGAGACACAGATACAGAGCCCAGATCTTATTAGGCAAGCTTGACTGGCTGTGTGTGTGTGTGTGTGTTGGTTTGTGTGGGAAACCATAATACACTAGCAGAATGAAGCCATGCCTATACATCATACATAGATAAGGTCGACCACTCAACATGAAACATTACTGGAATACACAGAGATAGAGAGAGAGAGAGAGAGAGAGAGAGAGAGAGAGAGAGGGGGGAAACACAGGACCTTACCGTACACCCTGTGAAAGACACATTGCAATGCTCATTGCTATCTTACACCCAAACAACAGTCTATTTTCACACCTTGCGCACATGCCATTAAAATATCGTTGGAGTTTAGGAATATATTAACGCAGACGGGCGTGATGGTCTGGAAGTGACGTGTGTTCAGGGGCGCCAGTCAGCTGTGCAATTACTCATGCCTGGATCACTGTGCGCACTGCACACCCCAAACACAATACCACACACCATCACTTCTTTACCACAGCAACAAAACACCCAACCCAGAGCCTTCAGCAATCAACTATGCACATAAAATATACTTAAAAAAAAGAAAATACTTTATTATTATGTAAATACTAGTTTTAAAAAAATCTGTTTATATTTATGTTCAGTACATGGACTTAATAATTTAAGGTTAATATAGCAGATAAAGACATTCTGCTGTTTGAGAATTTGACATATGCTCATTTTCACTCATTCTCTCTCACATCTTGCAGTTTCGGAAATAAAAAAGAAAAGCAATTCAACTGTACATAAATTTATTTTACTTCACTTCACTATTATTTAAAGACCCACTAGGTAGGATTTCCTTGATGTTTAATCTTTTTAAAGAAGTAAAATTACAGCTTGAAACTCACTGCAGCGCTGCATTGAGGTGTAATAGGAGGAATAGCGGTGCTGTCGTGTCTGTGCCGGAGCTCCTCTGAGCTCAAACCAGACTCTGTAAGTTTTCCGAGGCGGCCTCGACCAACGCTCGCGAGAACTGCGACCTGCTTTCCGATCTTTAGTTCTAACAGTTCTACAAGGACTACTGGTTCATTCTTTACAAACTAACATACAGACACTCTGGCAGAAGCTGGAAAGAGACCGAATATGTCTGTGAAAGCCAGAAAACGAGAAAGAGAAACTAATCCGCCTGAAACATTTATTACACTCTACAACTGTAGGGGCAACCCACGAGCACAAAATCTCAATCCTACCTAGTGGAGCTTTAACTAAAATTCGCTTTTATATTTTTTTCTATTTGAAAAACATCAAAGCACATTGCCACCACACTCTCGTGTCTCGCACTGCTCTACAATTATACAAAACTTAAAAAAATGTAAAAAAAAAAAAAAAAACACAGATTTACATATAAAGCTATATGTTAGCATTCATTTCTTATCACCAGGGCACATTTACTAAAATATTAAATATATTAATTAATAAATTAAAGTTTCATCCAGTGCTCTAAAACACCACTGACTGCTGAAGACGCACGGTGAAGTGCACAGTGGAGCACGTGGCATTGCCTCTGTCTAAAAAAAAAAAGGCTACAGAAATAAAACTCAGTTCAGATAAATAAACTTAAGATGACTAAGGAATTAAATAATGTCAAATATAAGGATAGTTTAAAGGGGTTGGTGTGCTGTTTCCATTATTTAAAAGTGAAACTAATGTCAGTCAGTGGAACAAACCCAGCTTTTGCAATAAACAGAATTGCTCTTTCCTTAAATGAGCTGCTGGAGAACCTTCACAGTGTGAACATGCAGGTCAGTTTCCTCTGCTAAAGTGCAGTGCTGTTAAGATACAACAGTCAGAGCATGTCTGGCTCTTAAAGGGAAAGACTACTGGCAAACTAATTGGTTTATTTCATGTTATGCCCAAAAAACACCCATGAATATTTTAGAGAATTAGTAATACATGCCATTTGCACGTTTGGAGCTGCACAATGCATACTTTTTGTGCCCTCATGATACCAAAGACACACCAACACGCCCCTAAATCAACCTGTGCAAAGCGCAAATGACCAGTGTGTTATAGATCACTAAAATAGGGCCCACAGTCTTGTTCGTCTGTTAATAAGACATCATAGAATATGTTATCAGCAACAAAACATTGTAAAAAAAAAAAAGAAAGAAAATACATGATGTTCACCGATCATGTGCTGTGTTTTTGTGTTTAGTATCTCTGGTTGAAGAAGCTACAGTGCAGAAGGCTAGCTGCTTCTGAGACCCGAAGACCCTCAACCTGAAACCAAACATCACCTTTAACATGAATTTTTCAGTTTCAGCAGGTGTGTGTTAGTGTGGGAGAGCATTTTGGGGGGGGTTCATTAAGTGCATGTGTTTGTGTGTGTGTGTGTGTGTGTGTGTGTGTGTGTGTGTGTGTGTGTGTGTGTGTGTGAGGGCGTGTTTGTGTATTGAGGTTGAGTGATGTAAATTGGTTTGATGCGATTCAGCTTCTGCATTCAGACGCTGTCTGTCTGCATTTGTGCATGTCAGCAATGTGTGTGTGTGTGTGTGTGTGTGTTTGTGCCCGTACATGTGTGTTTCTGCTCAGCAGTGGAGAGTTGCTAGATTAGCATTGATTTTGCTCTTGTCAATATTGTGGCCATTTATTTGGTCGTGGCTTTGTGTGTGTGTGTGTGTTTGTGTGTGTGGGTGTGGGTGTGTGTACTGAAGCTGCGTGGCCATAAATATAGATGTGTGTGGTGGTGACAGCAGGCCATAGGGAATGTGTACAGCCTTTCTAGCTCAGCTCTGTTTCCAGTTGAATCAGACTCCACTGTTCAGCACGTCACTTCTTACAAATACGATATCTGATGGAGATGCATCTTCACAAACATCACAAACTAAAAAAGAGATATATTTCCATCCATCCGTCCATCAATCGTCAGTGAAGCTTTATTATTTCCACTAGTGCAATTTGTAAATACACTAATGTTGTCAACTTTAATGCATTAATGCACGCAGTTAATGCAGAAACTTTAACACATTGCTTTTTACTACATAATTTAAAATTGTACTCTTTTTACAGAGACTGGTGATGTATTAGAGGTATTAAACTACACTGTAAAAAATGATTTTTTGACTTTGTAAATTTAATTAAGTGTCTACAAGAATAATCTAGTACAGTCTAGTTACTTAAGAATTTCATGTGACGCCAGGTAGTGAGGAGTGACACGAGCCGAGTTAAAAATACAGACAGGTTTATTAGCAGGAAGGCTAACAGACACTGCTAACAGAATAGCCAAGCAAACAGTGATCTCACAGATGACAGAAAACGTAGTCAAAAATACAGTCCGAGTTCGTAACCAAGAAACAGTCCAACCATACATCAAATCCGAAAAGGGCAAAACAAAAGACAGAAACCGATAATCCAAAAACAGGGTCGTAACGAGAAAGCAAAAACAAGATACAGGGAAACGCTTAGTATGTAACATAAGTTAGCAATACCTCGCGGTGTTTGTTTACAAATTGCTGCCTTAAATACCGGAGCCAGATAGAGATGAACCGGAACTACCTCAGTACACGGGAGAATCAGAGCGTCGGAGCGTAATGCGATTGGGTGAAGACGAACGGGTGCTGTTGACGTCATAATCAGTGGGGTTCTGGGAAATGGAGTCCAACAGTGTAGAAGGAGACTGAGGCGGCGTGACAGTTCCCCCCTCCAAAGAGTCCGAAGGGACCGAAGAACGAGGACGACACAAGGGAACCGCCCCCTCACCCCCAGCGGCATCCTGAACAGGCAGTCCAGAAGCGGGAACGGAATGGACGGAAGCCCTGGACCTTGGACGCCCCCTCCTGGAGCCGCGGACGGAACTGAGGGAACGAACCGGGACTGAACCACGACGTCTACCCCTTCGTGGGGCTGGAGACCTTCTCCTGGGGCGACCTCTAGGACGTGGTGCAGGACGGGACGAATGAGCCTGGTGGAATTCATCCACCATCAAAGGGTCCAGCACATCAGTTGCCGGCACCCAGCTCCTCTCCTCCGGTCCGTAACCCCGCCAGTCCACGAGATATTCCAGAGCTCCCCTTCTCCGCCTGGAGTCCAGCAGTCGTTCCACCGCATAAACTGGACCACCATCTACAGCCACCGGAGGGGGAGGCGGCGACCCAAGCGAAGTCTCATCCAACGGGCCAGGGATAACCGGCTTTAACAGGGATACATGAAAGGAAGGGCATACACGGTAATGAGGGGGTAGATCAAGACGGTAAGTAACTTCATTAATTCTCTTAGTAACTTTAAAAGGTCCAATATACTTAGCTGTGAGTTTCCTATGCATATCCGGTTGCCGGAAATCCCTGGTTGATAGCCAAACCCGATCCCCAGGGGAATATAGGGGGGTCTCGCGGCGTAGGCGATCCGCCTGTTGTTTTTGACGTTGTAATACTGCCTCAATACGCCTGTGAGTCTCCTCCCACACTTCCTCGCTCCGACGCATCCACTCATCTACAGAAGGAATATCTGAGGGTTCAGCTGACCAGGGCATGATGGGGGGTTGAAATCCTAAGAAACACTGAAATGGAGTCATTTTAGTAGTAGAACTGATTAGAGAGTTCTGAGCTAGTTCGGCCCAAGGGAGGAATTTGGCCCAATCATGAATGTTATTAGAACAATAAATCCTCAAGAATTTACCTAGCTCCTGATTCATTCTCTCACATTGTCCATTGCTTTGAGGATGGTAGCCCGAAGATAAACTAACAGAAATACCTAGTCTATTCATGAAGGCCGACCACACTTGAGAAATAAATTGTGGACCACGATCAGAAACAATATCTTCAGGTATACCAAAAACACGAAAAACATGGTTAAACAGAGTTTCAGCAGTTTCAAAGGCAGTTGGCATCTTACTAAAAGAGATGAATCTAACACCGCGAGAGAATCGGTCTACAACTGTCATGATAACTGTCTGACCCATAGATTCAGGAAGATCAGTAACAAAGTCTACAGCCAGGTGAGACCAGGGTCGAGCGGGCACTGGCAGGGGTACTAATTTACCGGCGGGCAGAGTACGGGGAGTTTTACTCTGAGCACAAATGGTACAAGAGGAAACAAAGTCATGAATGTCGGCTCGCATATTTTCCCACCAAAAACGATTCTCTAACAATTGATATGTGCGGGTCTCGCCTGGATGTCCTGAAGTAGGGGAAGTATGAGCCCATGTAATGAGTCTATTTCTGCACTGGTCAGGTACATAAGATTTGTTTGCAGGGCACTCAACAGGGGGAGGCGAAGTGGAATTAATTCTATTAATCTCATCAGAGATTTCCCATCGGATAGGGGCTAGAACAATACCTGGTTTCAAAATGGTGGAGGGTTCAGAGCTTTCTACAATTTCTTCTTCATAAATTCGAGAAAGGGCATCTGCCTTGGTATTTCTGGAACCTGGTCGGTAAGTGATTACAAAATCAAAGCGAGCAAAGAAAATTGACCAACGCGCCTGACGAGAATTCATACTTTTCATTGATTTTAAATATTCCAAATTCTTGTGGTCAGTTATCACTACAAAAGGGTGTGATGCTCCCTCCAACCAGTGCCTCCATTCATCTAAAGCTAACTTAATAGCTAAAAGTTCTCGATCACCAATGCCATAATTACGTTCAGCCGGGGAGAGTTTATGGGAGAAGTAGGCCACGGGGTGCATTTCACTGGAAGAACCCAAATGTTGGGAAAGCACAGCACCTACCCCAACACTGGATGCATCTACCTCAACTATGAAGGGTTCCTTGGGGTCGGGATGTTTTAATAGAGGAGCAGAGGTGAACACCTCCTTGAGAGAAGAGAAAGCATCTGCCGCTTCCTCTGGCCAAACCAATTTTCTAGCGTTTTGCTTTAACAAATTAGTGAGTGGGGCGGCTAGAGAACTATAGTTACGAATAAATCTTCGGTAGAAATTCGCAAAGCCTAGAAATCTCTGTAGTTCCTTAATGGATTTGGGAGGAGGCCAATTAACAACAGCCTGAACCTTCCTAACATCCATCGTAATACCCTTATCACTAATCACATAACCCAGAAAGGAAATGGTAGATAGATTAAACTCACATTTTTCCGCTTTGACAAAAAGCTGGTTTTGGAGGAGTCTGGTTAGTACAGCACGAACATGGGATACGTGAGTAGGAAGGTCGGGAGAGTAAATAAGAATGTCATCGATGTATGCTATGACGAACTTTCCCAACATATCACGAAGTACCTCGTTTATGAAAGACTGAAAAACTGAAGGCGCATTCTTGAGACCAAAAGGCATAACTAAATATTCATAGTGCCCCCTTGTGGTAAAAAAGGCAGTCTTCCACTCATCACCCTCTCTGATTCTCACCAAGTTATAGGCACTACGAAGATCTAACTTAGTGAATACGGAAGCCCCACGTAATTGTTCTAGAGCTACCGGTACTAGAGGCAGTGGGTAGGGATACGTTTTTGTAACAGCATTAAGTTGGCGATAATCGATACATGGACGAAGCCCTCCATCCTTCTTTTTAACAAAGAAGAAGGATGCGGCTACTGGAGAGGTAGAATGACGAATAAATCCTTGAGCTAGAGCCTCCTGCACATATTCCTCCATGGCACGTTCCTCAATCTGAGTTAACGGGTAAATTCGTGATTTGGGAGGTATCTGATTATCAATAAGCTCAATGGCGCAGTCATAAGGGCGATGTGGGGGAAGCTGAGTAGCACGAGACTTACTAAAAACTTCAGACAAATCTGCATAATCAGAAGGGATATGTGCAAGAGATTCCTGACCAGGACTTTCCACTGTAGTAGACTGAATCAGCAATTTAGGACCAGAAATACAGTGATCATGACAGTAAGAAGACCAAGAGATAATTTCACAATTTAACCAAGAAATCAGAGGATTGTGTCTTTTTAACCAAGGAAGTCCCAAAATAATCTGATAGTTAGTGTCCTTCATTACAAAAAACCTGATCTCCTCGGAATGTAGAGCACTGACGTTCAGCTGCACTGGTGTGGTGATATGGGATACGGCTCCTTGTCCAACTGGGGTCCCATCCACCGCAGACAGCTTCATAGGGTTTTCCAGGCACTCCAACGGGATCAGAAGTTGTCTAGCCAGCTGCTCATTAATAAAGTTCCCCTCAGCACCGGAATCTATCAGAGCTGGAAACACAAAAGAAGAGGACTGGCAGAACAGTATAACCGAGAGAATAAATGATTTAGAGAACATATCAGAGCTGAGTCAGCTTACCCTTTTAGCGTGTGGAACCCCTTCCACACGCTTTCCCGAGTCAGAAGCAGGTGGCTCATATGGACGGTCCGGGTTGCCATGGAAACCATGGGAGAGCCCACCGTTGGACGAGCCTGTCGTATCTTTTCGCTGATCTCGGGAAGGGCAGCTCCGACAATCGCGTAACATATGACCCGATCTGCCACAATAGAAGCAAAGTCCAGCCTGCCGTCGTCGTATTCTCTCTTCTCTGGACAGACGGGTAGCGTCTACTTGCATAGGTTCTTCATCTCTGAGAGTGACCCGAGGATTAAATCCAGATGCGCGAGGAGAAAAAAAACGAAGAGTAGAGGCACCAGCTCCACGGCCAGGTACAGAGCTTAGTTTTAGCTGATCAAGTCTGATGGCTAGAGATATCAGTTCGTCTAAGGATAATCCATCGTCCTTGCAAGCTAATTCGGCTAAAATATCAGCTCTGAGTCCATTACGAAACATAACTCTTAACGCCGGCTCATTCCAGCCACTGCCAGCAGCCAAAGTACGGAATTCCAGTGCAAAATCAGAAACAGGTCGATTCCCTTGACGTAACTGAACTAATAATTCCCCCTGTGATTGTCCGTGATGAGGATGATCAAAAACCAGCCTGAATTCCCTGAGAAAGTGCTCATAAGTGCTATTTTCTATGCTTGACCAAATAGCCGTAGCCCAATCCAAAGCTTTACCAGTAAGACGTGATATAAAAAACGAAATACGCGCTGCATCAACACTAACCGGTGAATTAACAAAAAATAACGACATTTGCAAGAGAAAACCTCTGCACAAATCCGGAGAGCCGTCATATTTATCAGGTTTGCTTACCGGAAAACAGGCCGAAGAGGGAGCGATAGCAGGAGAGCTAACCGGGGCCTGGTTAGCAGAGGCTAGGCTAGCTGGAGTGGCTACTCTCAGCTGGGTGAGCTGAGCAGCTATATCCTGAAGACTAGTAGTGATCTGAGCTAGCTGAGAGTGTTGATCCGACTGCTGGGTAGTAAGAGCCGTAACGGTGTTAGCAAGGCTCTCAAAAAGCTGACTATGCTGTTCGAGAACCCTCCCCTGGTTCCCGACTGCCTGCTGGAGGTCATTAAACTCGGCCATCACTCCAGGCGAGGTATTCTGTGACGCCAGGTAGTGAGGAGTGACACGAGCCGAGTTAAAAATACAGACAGGTTTATTAGCAGGAAGGCTAACAGACACTGCTAACAGAATAGCCAAGCAAACAGTGATCTCACAGATGACAGAAAACGTAGTCAAAAATACAGTCCGAGTTCGTAACCAAGAAACAGTCCAACCATACATCAAATCCGAAAAGGGCAAAACAAAAGACAGAAACCGATAATCCAAAAACAGGGTCGTAACGAGAAAGCAAAAACAAGATACAGGGAAACGCTTAGTATGTAACATAAGTTAGCAATACCTCGCGGTGTTTGTTTACAAATTGCTGCCTTAAATACCGGAGCCAGATAGAGATGAACCGGAACTACCTCAGTACACGGGAGAATCAGAGCGTCGGAGCGTAATGCGATTGGGTGAAGACGAACGGGTGCTGTTGACGTCATAATCAGTGGGGTTCTGGGAAATGGAGTCCAACAGTGTAGAAGGAGACTGAGGCGGCGTGACATTTCATATATAATTATATGCACTACTGGGTGTTTCTTTGTAATTGTTGTCGTCAAATACATTTGTAAATTTCAGTCTAAGTTCCAAAGTAAAATGTACAAAGTTTTTGTAATTCTTTCTTTTTGTGAGAAGCAAAACTGAAAACCATATATTTGCATATTGGGTGTGGCCTCTCCCTTACTTACCATCTTTGTGTTGTCTGTTGCCCAAAGCTACCTTATCCTGGGCGTGCAGTAATTGTAATATACACGTTGATTGGCAGGCCTCAGTGTTGTAGGCTGTAAGAGCACATTAACTTTATTCTGTGATCCTAGTGATCACAGTATGCTGGCTTTGAGCTACAGAGTTCACTCTTTGCCAAAATTACTCCTATACTGATCCATTATTGTATTGGCAGTTAAATAATAATATACTAAATATGTTGAGAATACCTATGGTTAAATTAAACACTTAAGTTGTTTTAACTCAGTGCTATATAGTACTATTTAGTAAACCATAAAAGGCATGGGAGAATGTGGCGCTGCATTGTTGTAGTAAAATCTCCTAAGATACACTGAGTAAAATCTAATTGAATATTGAATTGTTGCAAAGTAACATTTACTGAAAACGTTGTAGTTAAATACACTTAGAATTATGAGTGAAAATTACTTGAATATATGCTCTTAAATTTACTTGCTGTTTTTACGTGTAAAAGGTTTACTAACTTTTTTAAAGTAAATCATACTCCAATTTTTTTTCAGTGTATGTAAACACAATATTGCTACTACTCAATTAGAATACTCAGATAGATACTTTGGATTTCTACTCTCTAAAAAGTCGTACTGTGTCAACATCTTTGTGTTGTCTGTTGCCCAAAGCTCCCTTATTCTTGGTCGTGCAATAATTATAATATATGTGTTAATTGTCAGACCTTAGTGTTGTAGATTGTACGAGCACATTGACTTTATTCTGTGTTCCTAGTTCTCATAGTATTTTAAATAAACTAAATTATTTAAATCCACAGAACTTGAAAAAAAACAGTTGAGTTAATTGAATTATTGTTGTGTGAACAAACAAAAAAAAGTTGAATAAACTTAACTGATTCAAGTTATCATCTAGCTTTGACTCAGTTAAGTTGACTGAACTTAAAATTCTATATATTTACAACTTAAATGAGTCAAATCTAAATGACAACTTGAATGAATTAAGTTAAATGAACCTGAAATGTTATGTATTCACAACTTAACTGAGTCAAATCTAAATTATAACTTAATTATAACTAAATTATAGCCAATGAAGGTATGGATTAAATATGGAAACTCTCCATGTTCCACACTGTAAACCCAGAAGTTGTTTGAACTCAAATAAATTAAGTCTGTTTTACATAAAATTAGAGATTTCTAAACGATACTCAACTATTTTGACTTAGTTGAACATTCGTGGGCACATATACACTTAAACTGAGATCTTTGAGTTGAATCAATTTATAATAACTGAGTTTAGTCTGTTGCCATTAACAGCTTCTTTTCCATTGGCTTCTGTCACAATCTATTTGCATACTGGGTGTGTCCAACAGTTTCTGACTAACACTCACCATCAGTGTGTAGTGATTCCCCCTGGACTACCTTAGGTAAACTTGTAGATCACATGTTATGGTTAAATACTTGGTCTTTGTGTTGTAGGCTGTAGAACAAGCATTGTTTACTGAGCTGCAGTAACTCTGTGTTCTCGCTGTGCTCTCAGTACTTTTAATTCTTTACTGTTTTCTTTCATCTACTTTTCAATGAGTATTTAAAAAAATAGTTGAATGAAACCAGAAAGAAGACTAAATACAAGTTCAGGAAAATGTTAATTGTAAATATATATGTATTTGTTAAGTTCACTGTGCTTTAAAATTATATTGCATGAGCTTAAAATTTATTAGGTAATCGGTTACAACAAAAGTTTTGAGTTTAGTCAACTTTAATGCATAAACGCACTCAGTTAATCCAGAAACTTTAACACATTGCTTTTTTACTCTTTTTACAGAGACTGTGATGTATTAGAGGTATTAAACTATGTAAACACAGTATTGCTACTACACAATTAGAATACTCAGATAGATACTTTGTATTTCTACACTGAAAAAAATAAACCTGAGCATTAGTAAATGTAACGTAATTAAATCTGTGTTATTAACAACAGAAAAATATGTTTCTACCTTTACATGAATATATCTAGTTTTTAATTACTGCACATTTGATCAAAATACAAGACATTGTGAATTTTTTCCTTAATAAAATTTATTTATGTAATCCCAACAAATCTTTTTAGGTACACAAATCTGCACAACAAACAAAAGTCTTGTTATATTTACTAGGGTTTAAATCACTACCTGTGTCAATGCTCTTTCTGCAGTGTTGGTTCATGCAGCTCTCCAATAGGCTCCTGGTACCATACATTTGCATATTGGGTGTGGCCTCTCCCTTACTTACCATCTTTGTGTTGTCTGTTGCCCAACACTGCCTTATCCTGGGCGTGCAGTATTTATAATATACATGTTGATTGGCAGGTCTCAGTGTTGTAGAGCTGTAAGAGCACATTAACTTTATTCTGTGTTTCTACTGATCACAGTATGCTGACTTTGAGCTGCAGAGTTATTCTTTACTGAGTTTACTCCTGTATTGCTCCATTATTATACTGTCAGTATTGGTAGTTAAATAATAATAATATACTAAATATGTTGAGATTACCTATGGTTAACATAAAATGATAAGTTATGTGAAAATGACTAAAATTTTATTAATTTAAAAGTGTGTGTTAAAATTAAGATTAATTGTTATTTTATTTGATAACGGAACTGTGGTATAATATGACTTAATATAAGACTTAATTAAGCAATAATACACTCGATGTTCATGCTCATGCTATAATGTGTAATACTGGCACTGCTGTGCTGATCCACAGTACTCAACCTGTGGCCTCATGCCTACGACCACATCACAGCAGTGCCAATATTACGCGTTATAGCTCTCCCTCTTGTGTATTATTGCTTATATAAGTCATACTGTTTGCATTATTTGCATTTAGATTTGTCTTGACCTCAAAAAAAAATATTTGTTTTTTGTCTTGTGCTCAAGAAAATTTAAACCAAATCATTGTGCTTTTATTCTCTCTCTCTCTCTCTCTCTCTCTTTTTATCGCCATCTAATAATGGATCTTTTATTCTGTATATATTGTGTGCCGCACACACTGGGGTTCCTGGGCTTTCAGTCTAAATTCACCAGAGAGATGGGGAGAGCGAGAGAGAGAGAGAGAGAGAGAGAGAGAGGGACAGAAAATAGTGAGATATACCAATAAAAGCATGAACAGAGATAGAGCAGTGGAGAGCTGCCGGAGCTTTTCATACCTCACTGAGAGTCCCTGAGAAACTGACACTCCTGCAGACTGACAGACTGACAGAGTGACAGACAGACAGCTTTGATTGACAGTGATTAATATGAGTGTATAAAACAGCTCCCTCTGAAATCATCAGCGGGGTAAACAGTGACGTCCTGCGGGTCCTGAAGCTCTGCTGACTCTGCCAATCTGACCTCAGCTTTTAATTAGCAATAAACATTATTAACATATTCCACACAGCTCATACACACACACACACACACATCTAGCTTAGATCTTCTCCCTGCTCTCTTTCTGGGTTAAAAGTAAAGACCTCCCTCTCTCCCACCACTTTGGGTGGAGGATGGAAGTAAACACAGGCATCAGTAATCTGAAGTTACAGAATTAGCAGTTAGCATTCTCCTCCAAGTGTGTTGAGCTCTTTGTGTGTTTGGAGGTGGAGTTTGGCTACTGATCAAATTCATTATTTGTCTGTTTTCCACAGGTTAAAAAATAGTAAAAAACAGCAGAAAGATTTATTAGAAATACAAAAAAATAAACAACGTGTTTTTAGCACTCAGGCCTTCATCAGAGTTAAAAGACAAAGGTTAATAACATCCTAGTTTTTAAAACACAAATGATTACAAAACAACCAATGAGAACACTACAAGTACTATAGTTACATAACCTATTACTATTTTTGATCACTGTATTTATTGCAAGGCACCTTGTCGTGCAGTGAAATTGCACAAGATCCATCCACTTCTGTTTTCCACAGGTTTTCATCCCGTTTGTCAAAATTTTCACTATTTTGACTATTTAGATAGATAGATAGATACATAGGCGTAGGAACCGGGGGGGATGGGTGGGACATGTCCCACCCAATATTAGAAACAGGTGGATTTGTCCCCCCCAAAAATGACATCTTTTCGCTCAGATCAGCTGTACTATTAATGAGAAGACAGACCGGACCAATCACGAAGCCGGTTCAGGTATTAAGTCCCGCCTCTCAGTAGAAACAGCCAATCAGCTTGCTGGTTTTGCGCCGCGCGAAGGAGAGGCAGTTTGCTGATTGGAAGCCCCTCCCCCTCGCTGTGAGATTTAGCAGCGGGACCGGGCTGCAGCAGCTTCAGCTGATTTTAAAACAGATATGGATATACGGAGATTTTTCTAAAAGAAAGGTAACGATAGGCTAACCACGTCAACTGTGATGATATGTTTCTGCTAGCTGGTTAAAATACACGTCTCTGAATCAGCACACAGTTTAAACCCACTGTGATTAATAAACTGCAGCTGTGTTAGTGAGTTAGTTTAACTTTGGAATGAGCTAGATTGGGAGTCAAGGTTAAAGAAAAAAAAACTATATATGTAATGTTCAACTTGCCCTGTACCTGATCAGCTAATCACTGTTTCATTTTAAATTAATTTAGGATTACAGGACTTACTGTGAGCTATAATGAACGAATATTCATTTAGCTAACTAGTTAACTAGAAGCCAGATGTAATGGATAGCCAGAATTTAGTACAGTACTTTGTGTTTGTAGTTTAAAGCAGTTTCTTAACCCCGATCACTGCCCCAAAATTTTTCCACCTGATCCAGCTGATCAGCTAATAAACAGTCATTTACTGAGTTTACCTGTTAAAATCCTTTAAAGTCAAAGTCAAAGTGTTTTTTATTGTCATTTCAGCTATATACAGAGTACACAGTGAAACGAAACAACGTTCCTCCAGGGACCATGGTGCACATAAACACAGTGTAGACAGAACAATAGTGCAACAGTACAAAAGTGCAGACAGACAATACAACACAATACAGACAAAGAATAATAAATAACAAGACAGTGTGCAAATTTAGCCCCCTATGGTTCCTAAATTAATCATTATGTATATCCAGCAGTGTATTAGACACATCATACCACCACTTACTTTATTAAATGCCTTTAAAGCAGAGGAAGCTCTAAAATATGCAGAACAGTGTTAATATGCAGTAGAATATGTAAGAACAGGGTTGAGAAACACTGCTGTAACGTGACTTCTGTTCATTTGTAGTTCACAGTAAGACCACATGTCCTGATGTTTATAAAAGTCTCTATGAAACTTAAAGTTACATTCTTTTACATAAAAGGACACCATCTTAAGAAGAGCTCTCAGTAGAAAAAAAAAATAAAAGCGCAGGAGAAAATGTAAATATACGACAGAATTGACATGCCAATACATAATAATAATAATAATAATAAACAAATCTGTTATATTATTTTAAATATTAGGTGATAACTGATTATTTTTGTCGTATGTATATTATTCAGACATTGCATGCATAATTTTTTCTAACAACAGTAACTGTAACGTGGAGTAACATGTTTAGGTTGTTAAATCACCTTATAATAATAATTTACTTTTAGAGTGGGCTTGGGTTCATATTGGCAAATGTGTCCCCCCCAATATCAAGTCCGCTCCTACGCCCTTGGATAGATAGATAGATAGATAGATAGATAGATAGATAGATAGATAGATAGATAGATAGATAGATAGATAGATAGATAGATAGATAGATAGATAGATAGATAGATAGATAGATAGATAGATAGATAGATAGATACTTTATTGATCCCCTAGAGGAAATTCTAGAAAATAAATAACATAGCCTCATTGTTTTTTAATTGCTAGTACAAGACTACAAATGAAAAATATTAACTGAACACTCACCATTAGTTTGTATTTTAATATTTACTGGACATTTTCTTGCAGCTGCTGCTGGTTGGTTAATGAGACGTTTGTAGTGCTTTTACAGACATTATGAAGCAGCATGCTATTGGCTTTGCCCACCCTACTGTCAATGTCAAAATCTGGTTTCTACATTTAATTATTATTATGATTATGATTTATGATAGTTAGATTTTACTTTATCCTGTTGCTCCTTTGAATCTGAAACATTGTAAACTGAAAGCTCAGTCCTGGTTAAATGCAGCCAATCAGGAAATTAGACATGACTGTAGAAAAACAGAAAGGAAATTGAAGAAACATGGATCACAAGAATTTTAATCTTCTTAAAATGGTCTTGTTGTTTTGCTAATCAGGGAGCTGTTAAATGTGCAAGGAAATCTATTTTTGAAGTATCATTGCTGATAATAGCAAGAAACCTAATGTGCTGTTTAGTTCAGATAACATCCTACTTAAAACCACTGTCTAAATTGGCCTAAGATTTTTTTTAAATTATTTTATTCACAATAAAATGATTAAACGTCCATCAGAGATCAGATGGTTTCTCTGGGTCCATTCTCCTTATTTCCTTCAACATGATCAGCGATGGTCAGAGAACTAGGAGTGGCTTTCTTGTCAAAATCAGCTTGATACTTTCTGTTATCCAGAACAAAATTAAAATCTCTCTAGTGTTCAGTATAGTCATATTGTTGTAACTCCTCTGCTTAAGATTAAAATGAAGATGCTACCTTGCTTGGTAACTACGGGCCAATTTCTAAATGGCCATTCTTAGCTATGTTTATTAGAAAATATTGTACATCGCCAGCTGTTGGCATTTGCAAGTATTAATGGTATCTCTGAAATGATTAAATCTAGTTTAAGACTTTGCTCAGCACTGAATTAGCTCTTCTTCAAGCAATGAATGACCACTTAAAAATTATGAGTTTCTTTGATTTTACCAAACTGAAAACCTCTGGAATATAATCAAGAGGAAGATGGATGATCACAAGTCATCAAATTGGAGTGGCATAAAGTTATCCAAAAGCAGTGTGTAAGACTGGTGGAGGAGAACATGCCAAGATGCAGGAAGACTGTGATTAAAGTTAAAGTTAAAGTGATTGAGTTATTCCTCCAAATATTGACTTGTTTTCTTTGCATTCTTTTGCTGAAAGCTCTGCATCTTTTTTGTTGTTTAGCCATTTTTCATTTTCTGCAAATAAATGCTCTAAATGACATGATATGTTTATTTGGGAGAAATGTCTGTAGTTTATAAAATAAAACAACAATGTTAATTTTACTCAAACATAAACCTATAAATAGCAAAATCAGAAAAACTGATTCAGAAACTGAACTTCTCTTAATTTTTGTCCAGAGCTGTATATGCATTGTACTAAAATACATTCATTTTCAATGGGCATAAATGCTACTGAAACAGGGAGCCTAGTGCATCCCAAACATATCAACATTTTAACGTTTTAATATAATATTGTAGTCATAATGGCTTTTAGAAAAATGTGTTTTGGGGGGGGGGGGCGGGGGGGTTGCACTATTTACCCTTTCATTACTTTTCTTTTATCCTTTAAGTAGTTTTGAAACCAGTACTTTTACATTTTCACTTAAGTAAAAGGTTTAAGTTGATCCTTCAACTTCTACAGAAGTATTTTATACCCTAATATGTACACTTCTACCTAAGTAATTAATGTGAATACTTTCAACCCTGTTCTTGTGTGAGACTTTTTTTAATCATAAATGTATTTTGTGCTGTTGATAACGGATATATTTTGTGCTGTTTTAGTCACAGATTTAGACAAATAGCCACACATTTACCTCAGTCATGCCGCGCTTTTTTAAGTCCAAGTACTAGTTTTCTCACATACACAGTTTTTGTTTACTTTGGTGACTGCCTAAATCAGTAAAACAACAAGAAATAAGACAGAATAAATAAAATAAAAATCAGAAAATGAGAAATGGCTGAATTAATAAAAAAGATGCAGAGCTTTCAGACATCAAATAATGCAAAGAAAACAAGTAAAAATATCACAGTTATAATAGAGTAGATATAAAAATGAAAAAGTAAAAAATAGAAAATAAGATATTCAATAACATAGAAAAACATGATATATAGAGAGATAATAACTACAAAATAAGAATAGAAATATGTAGCACACTAAATAGAAATAATAGCTATAGCTAGGAGCATAAACTGTCTATTCTAGTCTATGATAGCTACCTTAGCAGAGTTTGTTTAGTCATGAAATGAACCTAAGCAGTGTATTCTAATCATACTGCCACAGCAGTACTACTCTAATGACGTGTAGCATGCTAATGTGAAATGTACAGAGACACAGTCAGTTGTTCGATAAACAAACAAATAGTTGCTAAAGCTAAGTTAGCTAAGTTAGCATCTCTTTTGAAATACATACTGTATATACATTATTTTGCAACTCCAGCTATTAGGACTGTCCTATTGACTTATTATGGCTGTATTGTATTATATTATAATTATGTAATATGCCAGATATAAAAAATATTATAACTGTTATTATATATATCATGACCATTATAAATAATCATGACTGTATTGTATTATGTTAAAATGTCTATACCTTGTAGGTATAATGCTTGTAATGATAATACTAATGTGATATAATTTTAATGTGGTATAATAAGTATCATGTCTAGATGTTCATTAATCAGAAGATGGTCAGACAGTGAACAGCAGCTGGAGTGTAAAACAGTGTTCTTGATCTGACACACACACACACACACACACACACACACACACATACACACACACACACACACACATACACAAACACACACATACACAAACACATAGCGCCAGTTTGCTTTCAGATACACTCAGTATCATGCTGGCATGCCTGTGTGTGTGTGTGTGTGTGTGTGTGTTGTACTGAGGTAGGTGTGTTTGTGTAGTGAGAGATGTACTAAACAAATTGAACCTGTCACCTGCCATATGATACTGTCTCAACTGTTTATCACACACACACACACACACACACACATACATATACACACACTCTCTCACTCTTTCTCTCTCTCTCTTTCTCTCTTCTGTTACAAAAGAAATGTTTAGTCAAAGGTTAGTATGCACTATATTTATATATAAATGAAATTATATCTAATTATATCTAAGTAATTACATGCTCTGTTATTAATGAATTTGGTACCACTTTAAATAAAGGGTTTATAAAAGGTTTACAATTTGTTTATTAATGTTTGCTAATTAGGTCATAAATGCCTTAAAATACATTACATTACATTACATTACATTACATTTGGCAGATGCTTTTGTCCAAAGCGACTTACAATAATGGAGTACAAAAGTAATAGGAATTAGATAACCCATTTTTAGATAGGGCTTAAGGAGGTCAAAGGGAAATAAAGGGATAGAGAAGTGAAGGAGGGGAAGAAGGAAATGAGGTTAGAAGTAGTTAGTTTGTTAGAGGTGTTAGGAGAGTAAGTGCTCTTTGAAGAGCTCTGTCTTCAGGAGTCTCTTAAAGATAGCAAGAGATTCTCCTGATCTGGTAGTGGAAGGTAGTTTGTTCCACCATTGGGGAACTCTGTATGAGAACAGTCTGGATTGCTTTGTGTGAGTGTTTGGCAAAGTGAGCAACCTTTGTCGGTGAGAGAGAGAGAGAGTCGATGCTTATAGAGAGGTTGTGTTGAAAAGATGGTTTTGCTGGTATGACCAGAAGTTCAGTCTTTGAGAGATTTAATTGAAGGTGATGCTCCTTCATCCAAGAGGATATGTCAGAGAGACACGACGATATCCGTGCAGAGATTGAGTTATCTTCAGGTGAGAATGACAGGTATAGCTGGGTGTCAACAGCAAAGCAATGGTAGGAAAAGCCATGTGAGTGGATAACCTGACCAAGAGAGGCAGTGTATATTGAGAAGAGAAGGGGACCCAGTACCGAACCCTGGGGAACCCCAGTGGATAGGGAGTGGGCTGAGGACAGCTGTCCTTGCCACGACACCTTGAACGAGCGCCCAGTGAGGTACGATCTAAACCATGACAGCACATTGTCTGAGATCCCCATGTTTGAAAGTATAGTTAGGAGGAAGTCGTGGTTGACCGTGTCGAAGGCGGCCGAGAGGTCCAGCAGAATGAGCACTGAGGACTGGCCTGCAGCTCTGGCAGTTTTCAACGCTTCAGTCACAGACAACAGAACCGTCTCGGTAGAGTGTCCTTTTTTGAATCCAGATTGGTTCTGGTCCAGGAGGTCATTCTGGGAGAGAAAGCCAGAGACCTGTTTTAGAGAGAGAGGGTAGTAGTGAGACCGGTCTGTAGTTATCAACCTGGGCGGGGTTGAGAGAAGGCTTTTTAAGCAGTGGTGTCACATGTGCTTGTTTGAAAGCAGTTGGGAATACACCAGAAGTTAAAGAGGCATTGATGGTGTGAGTGATAGCCGATAATCAATAATCAGTTATAACACATACATAGAAAGGGCAACAATGACCTGTTGTTTGCCAAATAGTGAACCCACAGCCATCTATATTGTTGCGCTTTCTACATATGTGTTATATCTGATTATTAATGATTTTTAAGGCATTTATGACCTAATTAGCAAACATTAATAAACAAATTGTAAACCTTTTATAAACCCTTAATAAAGGTAGTCTTATTTTAAAGTGGTACCATGAATTTAAATAAACTTAATTTATACTTAATTTTATATTAAATATTTTAAACTGTACATATAAAATGAGTTTTAGCAGAGCCATAAAAAGTGTCATGCCTATTGATTGTTCCACCATTCAGAGATCAGCCACCCCTTTAAAAAATTCACATACTTCTTAAATATACTGAATTATGAAAAAAAGTTAGAAAATCAACAGTTTCAGCATTGGGTTATTTATCACAGCTGGTCTGTTCCTCACTTTTATGTCTCTCTCAAAGAGTTACTGAGACAAACAGGCCTGTCTATATTCAGTTCACTGCCACCATCTTCTTTCGGAGTATGCCAGTGAGGAATCCCATCATTAAAGGTGCAGAGTGGTGCCATTATAGAGCTGATTCACACCATTTTCATTACCTCTATCACATTACAGTGACTGAAACTTTTAATTATGTGCTGGGTCAAAGCGCATCAAGGAACGTGTTATTTTTTGGTGTGTAAACGCATTATTCAACAGCCCCAAAATCTATCTAGCTAGATAGTAAGTTCACCAGTGAGTTCATAGCCTCGCCCACTTCAGCTCAGGACCGCCTACAGAATTAGGAGCTATAGTTAAGGAGGAGCTAGCTATTCTGTTTACAGTTCTGTTTACAGACCTAGTTAATGTTAGCTATCTTGTGTAAGTAACTATATGTTGTAAATTAAATTGTATCTCCGGTTGGTTCCACGTTTTACTGAGACCTTTAATAAACACTAGGGAAGCACGGTTTGACAAGGCAGCACAACTCGGCAGAACACCGGTCAAGGCGAGCACCATTTGAGTTCGATTGTATGATATAGAGCAGACTCTGGGACTTCAATGTGGTGAAACCACCCAAGCATCAAATCACCAAGTCTGAGGTAAGAGTTTAGCAGCATTATGTTATTTGTACTCGCACCGTGGTATTGATAACATTTTTCGGCCGCAGGACCGCTCGAGTCTGACCTTACGTGAAGTTTAAGGGTTAACTTCATTCAGTACTTTATCTTTATAACTAAGGCTGTATCTCTAAAAACTTTTTTTTCCTTTCAGTTTTAGAGCTGTAAAATTGAGTGTTGTCTGAAGGCAGGTGAGTGTTCTCTGCTGCAGCGCTGTCAGCCAATCAGAGGTGATATATTTGCATGTATGAATATTCATGAGCAAGAGCAAAACCTGTATTCCTTCAGAGACCAGTAATTCAGTGATCTAAAGCAGGGCTAAGTAGAAACACCTGATCACTATTTTTTTTACACAAAACAGCTCACATGGCATTCATTTATACTAGAGACCACAAGATATTTTAAAATGAATTTATAAACAATGGATTGAGACCTTTAAAGCTACACATCAGATAGACCCAATGCTATTATGACTATGGTTGTGTTGTTATGCCATTAGTACCTTGGGTTGTGCTATTATTGTGACTGTTATGTCATTATTACTAATATGATACTAAGGCTAGCTAATTCTATTATTATTCAGTGTGTTAATCATTACATTAAGTCATTTTGCCTTGGTATTACGATACTGTAAGCAAAGTGATATATTTTTTTATATTTTCACATTTTTAAATACAATCAAAAAACTGTCATAGTATAAAAAAACACCTCTGCATAAAAGGTTTTGTTTTGTCTCATCAGAAGAGTGGAACAAAACCACTATTTAATGGACTAATCCAATTAAACACAACACTGTCTGCCTTTAATCTGTACAGCTAAACCACTTATTAATCAATTAAACTCAATTAAAAGTGCTTTTGAGAATCGACAGTTTTATAAATCATAATTTCCCAGAACTTCTATTATATATTTTCTATTATTTCTGATTAATCCAATATATAACAATTGTATTATGAGTTAATTATTATTATTATCATAATGATGGCACTGCCATTATTATATACCATAGTGTTATTATTACTGTGTGCTATTACAATGTTATTACCACCCTAATATGTTATAAATCCTGTTATCATCTGCAAAAATGTTGATATGACTGTTATGTTATTACTTTGTGTAAAAATGATATTGTAACAATTGTATCATGTCATTATTACTATAACCAGGCTATATAGCCATAACTTGATAACTTGATTATAACTTGTTTGTTGAACGCACACACATGCACCCGCACACGCACACACACACACACACACACAGACGACAAACACACAGTGAGAGAAGCCTCCAGACCAAAACCACAGTCAAACTCTTTTTATTTGTTTGTCTAAAGGTCAGTGTCTCCACTGCTGGGCTGGCCCAGATAGCTGTGTGTGTGTGTGTGTGTGTGTGTGTGTGTGTGTGTTTTTACACTGAGCTTTCCGGCGGTTGTCACAAAAGAACTCTGCAGTTTGCAAAGCGAATGACCTACATTCCACTCTAACTGCACACACACACACACACACACACACACGCCAGCACCTATCTGGGAGTTGTTAATGAATGGGGGGTAATCTCAAGCTCAACACATACACACACACACACACACACACTGGCGAGACAGGTAGGCATTCTCAGCTCTAATGGGGAGTGCTGCTATTTTCAGCTCACTTCTTCTCTCAGTGTTTCTGTCTCTACACACACACACACACGTGCACACACACACACACACACACACACACACAGAGGCATATCCAGGTCCTGCTGGAATGAAAGACTTTTAGATCATTTCTGTTGAGGGATTACACAGAAGCAGGTGGATTTGGTACTCAGTGTGTGTATGTGTGTGTGCATGCATGCACTTGCACGTGTGTGTGTGTGTGTGTGTTTAAACGTAAACGTGCTAATCTCCTCACGCTGAGAGTCAAATCTGCTCTACTTTTAAATGTAGCAAAAAAAACTACAACACACACTGCTGATGTCACAATATGCTTTATGTGACATCATCATCCCGCTGATACACAGAGAAACAGCCAATCAGAGTGGAGCTTCAGTGAGACAGTGGGGGGGTTATGTAAGAGTTCAATCGCTCATACAGCTTCAGCATCAGTGGCGGGCACAGAAATTTTGGGGGCTAAGTGCTCGGGGGGGCGGGGAAGGCACTTTTTAGCGCACGTGGAACACTTCATTATAAAAAAAATTACACGCACATGTTGAATGAAATTTGACTTTTATTTGTAACATTCTCTAAACGCGAGTTTTCAATGGAAAAATGTCACACCACCAACTGATAAAATACATATACAATATTAACTATATACAGTCATTCCTAAGTCCTTCAGTTAACTTCTGTTTACCTAATATACACTCACAGGCATGTATTCACTAGGGTAGCACGGTTTGACAGGGAGGCACACCTCGGCAGAACACCAGCCGGTCTTCTGCAGCCCAGAACAGAGGAACCGCACACAGGAGCAAAGAGCTAAAAACACGACGACCCGACCCAACAGTTCTGCTTGGTTAACAGGGAACAGCATCCTCACTTCATCATACAGCGATTTACTCACGATTTACTCACGTTTTTAATCTTTTTCTTACAGCCCCAAGCTAATCAGTCCAGAACCGGGGCTGTATGTGGTCGTCCTCACGTTATCTATCATTGATTTGGGCTAGAGGGGCTAGTTTATCTGGTGACCAGTCGGCTAAAGATGCTTAGTAGTTTGGTGCTGTATGAGATTTGCATTATACTGCCCAACAAAATGATTTCACTTTGGGATTAGAGGGAAAACGGTAGGATTTTACTGGATGTGTATGTTACCTGGCTGGTGGGACACGGGGGGAGAAGAAGGCTATCTGTTGCCGTGCGTGCTGTGCTGAAGACTCGCTGAACTGAACTGCTGCTGCAGCGCATCTAGTGTGCCTTGTGTGCGACCGCGCGGGGTCACGAGACAGAGGAAGAGAGAGGTCGGGTGTGTGTGAGCTGATTTCAGGGCATTCTGTTTTCACTCGTTTTAAATCGCTCAGGTTTTCAAAAGATCATTTCAAACCAGCCTCAGTAAAATGGCAGAGTTGGTGGTGCTTTAGCACCTGATGTCTATGTCTGCATGCCTCTGTTCAGCGTGTTGTGATGGTAATAGAGTGTGTGTGTGTGTGTGAGACCAGGTTAGTGTGTGTAATAAAGCGATGGACAGGTGGAGTGATGGAAGGACAGAATAATGTAATAATGGGGTAAAAAACATGAAATAATGAAAAAATGTATAAGTCAAGTAATGTTACATTACGCTGGCATGCCATAAGTCATGGGATAGCAGAACGTAAATTGATTATAAATGGTTACCTCAAGCAATGGCTTGGTAAAGCACACAAATGCTGTATATAAGCTATGAGGTGTTATCTTGTGAGTGAGTTTATACCCTAGCCAGGGTTCTCATGGTAAGATGATGTAAATTATTGCATCATCTTATTGTGAGTCTGATAAGTGACAGGAAACAGGTGACAGGAGGATGATACACTACATTGTCACATGTTTACTGGGGATACGCAATAGAAGCTAATATTAACATCCACAGTGTGCAGTGCAGTGAAAATGGTGGTAATAATGGTGACCAGCGGCAACCCTGGCAGAAACTACAACCACATTTAATACAGGAGATCCCATACACTTATCCCACCCCAAGTCTTCCTGTTCCTGCTGTCTGAGCTGCATGGGACTTTGGGGAGCTTCAGGGCGATGATCATTGATGTCATTAATGTTATGGTTGATTTTTTTCAAGAGGCATGCATTCAGGTGATTTTCATCCGCCGTTAGTGAACAAGAGTAAGATATTGTATGGGCGTAATTTACCTGATGTTAGTGTTTGTCTGTTTAAATCATTATTATTATTATTATTACCTGTTAAGGATTACCTGATTTTCCAAAAAAGTTCTGCTTTTTATAGGGTCATCCATGGTACTTTTTTATTTTATGTGATGTTGTATGTTGTAAAATTAAAGAAAGGTTCCAAAACTTGTCATACAGTGTGTACCCAACATTAGTGATGGTGTTACTAATTTTAACATGAGTGTTCTAGGGTTAACTGCTAATTGGCAAAAGTGTATCACTGTGTGTGTGTGTGTGTGTGTGTGTACAGTGTGTACAGTTAGACTGGAGTTCAACTTTTTCTACAGTGTGAGATCTAAGAGTGCTGCAGGTTTTAAAAGCAGTGATTTACAATCCCAGTACACTGCCTCCATCTGCTGTCTGATCATGGTGCTGCACTCTGTCTGTGTGTTAAAAAGGTGATTTTGGGTTAGTTTTAGTCTTAGGGCCCTATAGTACACCTTGCATTGCTATCTGCGCTGTTAAAATAGCATCAGAGTTTGGAAATAAATCTACACTGAAGGGTGTGGGACCTGGATATGAGGTGTGTTCCGAGTACATTTTTGGCGTGTTGCAGAAAACACAGGTGCTCCACTAACTGAAATGAACCTAGACAACAGTCAGTCATCAGAGTCCATTCCTATAGGTGCATCTAGCGCATGTACACTCCTGCTCATTAAACACACACACTCAGACGAGCTGTAGAGCACAAACCCATGACTTTTAACTCAACAATAAACAGAATAAAGAATAAAATATCATCACCCATACACTCCTTCACTGACTGATCACATGACACCACAGAACACAAGCACCTGAGTATTGATTTCACCTGTTCCCCTCACTATATATTAACCTGCACTTCACTTACTTCCTGCCAAGTATTAGATTAGGTTCTGTCCATCTCTACAAAGCATTTACCATATCTGTGTTTAACCTATTTTTGAATTTTTACTTTGCACTTCTTTAAAAATTGCACAAGAAGCTTATTAAAAAACACTGTTTACATCCCACAGTGCAGATAAATCTCCAGGCACCGCCATCTATGTACTGATAATGTCATAGACATATCTACACATAGACTCCACATAGCCTGCCTCCTGGCGTAGTGGCCGACACCAGGAGTGTGGCTATGTGGAGTCTATGTATATATGTCTGTCATTATCAGTACAATGATGGCGGTGCATGGAGCTGAAAGCAAACAGCACAGGATATAAGCAGTGGTTTTATTTATTAAGTTATTTATGCCTTGATTTAAATGTCAGGGCTCTCCGGATTCTAGCAAGAAGGTGTGGAGCTACGTTGGGCCTGGATAAAGGTGTAAAAATCTATTTATAAGGGCAAAATATGCCCCGATACGGCTCAGGAATCTCAGGAAGCTGTAGGAGAATAGAGGTGTACTATTCAAAAAAGTAAGTACTTTTTATCATGTTTACTACAACCAAAGTAAATTTTACACCAGTTAATATTATTTCTCTGCAATTTGATGGAAATATATTAGGCCAGTGAAAAAGTGAAAGTGAAAAAGATATTTAAAGAGAAATAACAGCAGTGCCTGCTACAGGTGTGTGTCTGTGTGAATCTGGAGGTGTGAAAGAGTTCAGGAAATGTAATTCGACTACAGGGCAGAGACTGCAAACCGTTTTATCTGTTGACATCATTTGGTGAGTCCAGAAAAACAACATTCCCATGTCAAAGTTACAAAGGAGAACATAAAGGAATGCAAAAAAAACTGCTTTATACAGTGAGAACGACTAGCATCTATTTGCAGGTAAGAGCCTTACATGGTTATTTTAAGAAGCTTTAATAAAATTACCAAACCAGAAAACAGACCTCACGTATTTATGTTGTTGGTGATCAGCTGAGCACCAACCTCTGTGACTGTATATTTAACTGTGTTTAGCCATTTTTTAAGGTACTGCTTTTTCATAGCTTGGACTTTTGCCTGTTTTTAATGGCTTGTATATATATATTTTTTTTTTTTTTTCTTGGCCTGTGAACAATTTTAATCTCAAATACTGTACACTGACCATTTTGTTTTGTGCATCACAGGTCAAATTAAAATTCATAGTCAACTTTGCGTCGTTCCAATAAGCTAGGAACGGCAACAGACCCCAAATACAATAAATGCAAGCAACGCATTCTACAAAACACTAAACAATAAATTATAGAAAACAAAATACTATAGACTAAAGCAATCATATACAGCTTTCAATACAGAAATTAAGCACAGGATACAGACACACGAATTACAGTAAATGAGCATGTGGAGGTATGCTATTCTACATGTATTTTTAATTAGTGCACTAATTATTTAACAGTTATTTAACAGTGTGAAGAAATACTTTCCACCTCCATGAATCACAGTAAGAGCATTAATCTGTTAATTAACATGCACACAATGTTACAATAGAACGTTTTTTTACAATCAGTTGAATTAGATTTTGGGATTATCTGTTAACTTGGAAATTATATTTATTAAAAAACACTTACAGTGTATTGAATTCTGCCGTGATTTGATCAGCCGTGGTTTTATGTTTTTTGGATACAATCCGGGTTAGCACCCGAACATCCCTTTCAGACAGCTTCCTCTTACAGCATCCACAGTTAATCCTGTTGGATGTGGTTGGTCCTTCTTGGTGGTATACTGACATTACCCTGGATACCATGGCTCTTGATGCATCACAAAGACTTGCTGTCTTGGTCACAGATGCTCCAGCAAGACGTGCACCAACAATTTGTCCTCTTTTGAACTCTGGTATGTCACCCATAATGTTGTGTGCATTGCAATATTTTAAGCAAAACTGTGCTCTTACCCTGCTAATTGAACCTTCACACTCTGCTCTTACTGGTGCAATGTGCAATTAATGAAGATTGGCCACCAGGTATATATATATATACAGTACCAGCAGTACCAATCAAATTAGAGTGCAGATCAGGCCTACCAAAGCCAATGCACGTTCTGTCTGTCAGGCCTATTAACTGTTTCAATTAAGTACAGCGCACCAAAACACACCAAAATTCTCTGTGAAGGTTACTGGCTGGTAACTCTGCTTTACTTAGCCTGTACAACAGAGGTAATTATTGCAATCTGCTAAATACCAATCTGCCAAAATAAGAGGGTACCTGACTCTAAAAGTGAATGGAAAGTGATATGCTGATTGGTTTATTTCATGATTATTAAAGACAATTAGTTCATGCCGCATTTGTTAGTGTCCTCATGATACTTAAGACCCACTTGTGCCCTAAATCAAGCTGCATAGTGCGCAGTTGATTGCTCGCCTATAGATCTCTACAATACGGCCCCAAATGTCCATATGCTTACTGATGTACTTACTGATGTGTGTGTTGAATTACAGTCCAATCCAGCAGAAGAGACCAGATTCTACAGTAGCCAGTAGTTTGTCTATGAAGAGTGATAGATCTATGGATTTCCCTCTAAAGTTCAATGGAGGAGATTCCTCATCTGGACACAGGTAATGGCTCCTCAAAGTTTATATATTATATATATATAAACTTTATATATATATATGTATATATATTTTTTTTTCATAATTCATATTCATAAAGACTTAAGAGTTCAGAAATCAATACTTGGTGGAATAACGTTGGTTTTTAATTACAGTTTTCCTGCATCTTGGCATGTTCTCCTCCACCAGTCTTACACACTGCTTTTGGAGATAAATTTATGCCACACCTGGTGCAAAAATTCAAGCAGTTTAGCTTGGTTTGATGTAATCATCCATCTTCCTCTTGATTATATTCCAGAGGTTTTCAATTTGGTAAAATCAAAGAAACTCATCACTTTTGAGTGGTCTCTTGTTGTGTTACAGTTCAGAGCAGCAGGAGAGACCAGGTTCTCCAGTAGCCAGCTGTTTGTCTATGAAAAGTGATTGGTCTATGGATTTACCACTAAAGTTTAATGGAGGAGATTCCTCATCTGGACACAGGTAATGGCCCCTTAAAATTTAGATACCAGACTCTCTAGCACTCAGGTTTATCCTAACCTTTTCACATAACTGTATATATAATTTATTAGTCGGGCCAGCGGTAGTGTATTAGACCACGACCCTGACGACACGGGTTCGATCCGGCATGAGGAGTGAAGTGATTTTTTTATTTATTTTTTTTTATTGCCTTTATCTGCGTTGAATTCAACTCTTCTGCAATTGGGTTTAACAACCATCTGGGCTGGAGAGCTACTACTCTGTATGTAGCTAGTCTATATATATATATATATATATATATATATATATATATATATATATATATATATATATATATATATATATGTGTGTGTGTGTGTGTGTAAATTAATAATCAATTTAATACTCCTGTTGTGTTACAGTTCAGAGCAGCAGGAGAGACCAGGTTCTCCGGTAGCCAGCTGTGCGTCTATGAAAAGTGATTGGTCTATGGATTTACCACTAAAGTTTAACGATGAAGATCCCTCACCTGAACACAGGTAACATGTTCAGTTCATCAGACTCTTAAATTCTTAAAAAAATACTTTTTCTAATCTACATAGGATGTGTATAGAATATTTTTCTACAAGAGTGCATGTGATAAGATTCGTGGATCAGGTGTAATAATATCTTAATATCTTCACTGGTAAATTGTACATCATTACACATTGTAATGAGGTGTCCTTTAAAGTGATGATAGAAGACTAAGAGGTTCTTATTCAAACAGAAAAATCAGGATCACTTTGCAGACTTACCATGTGTCCATGTAGGCCTTAATTGCATTTAGTGGTACATAATGAAGCATTTTATTATTTTGATTAAGCAAATTGTGAAAGGTTGATGTGTGTTTGCTGAATCCAGCTGTAGCCCAATTCAGCAGAAGAGTCCAGACTTTACACTTGCCAACTTTTTGTCTATGAAGAGTGATTGGTCTATGGATTTCCTTCTAAAGTTCAAAGGTCCTGATTCCTCAACTGGACACAGGTAATGGCTCCTCAAAGTTTAGATACTAGACTCTCTAGTATTCAGATCTATCATGTACTCTGTACAAAGATTTATGCTGCCCACTGCCCTCAATCAAACAGGAAACTTAATTTATTAGCTTTATCACAAATTTTAACTAACTTTACTTAGAAAGACTTAAACAACAAAAACACATTTCCTTGTACTTGTTTTGAGTCAAATTAATTTTGTTTCATATCGTACATGTAACCTAGTTTATAATTTTTCATAATTTCTCTTCTTGACATAAATAAACTGTAGTTGTTGCTAAAACAGGACGTCATCACTGTAAAATAATATTTCAGTCATGGAAGACTGTAAGGAATGCATATATGCATCATTGAGCAATATTATAATAATATACATTCTGTTTCAGTCAAATCCTGGAAAAAACATCAGATTTAACCCTTTCCAGCTGTGTATCTGAAAAAAGTCATCAGTCTGTGAAATCTACAGAAGTGTTCAGAGAGGAAGAAACGTCATATGGATGCAGGTATTGGCTTCTCATAGATAACTAAATCCAACTGTTTTTTTTTTAAATAGGAACCTCATTCACACCTGAGCCTTAACACAAATGAGTCATGTGACAGTGGGAAGGGAAAATTGATAATTGGGCACAATTTGGACAACATGGACTACCATCTCTTAAAAATGGTAGTATGTGTAACTGCAGCCCGGAAAACTAACCTGTCTGTGATTTTGTGCATCAACCAATGGTTTGAAGGAATTTAAGTATAGGTGTTAAGTATTTCTCATGTACGTGCAAACAGGGGAGAGTTTAATGCAGACAGTCAAACATAGCATTCAAAGTGCACAACCACAATGCACCTCGTGTTCCTATATGTAAAAGAACTGGGATCAAAAATGCAAAATGTGATTGATGGCTAAGAGCAAGAATTTAATTACTCTTAACATTTATTTTTCAGTTCTAAACTTTCTTTCTCTCTCCAGTGTCTAATTCACTTTTAAGTCACTTTTCCTTCTGATAATATTACTACAAATTTATTTGATCTGTTTTTCTAAAAAAATAAAATAAAATAGTTTTTAAGCCATATTCAGCTATATGACAGTGGATGTGTCACGCCTGACGCTGTCTATCTGCCTGCTTCTGAAGCCTTCCAGCAAAAAGACTCAGTTTCCCAGCAGCCTTAAGGCCTCGGCATACTTCCAGCGATATGAAATTCGTGAGAATAGCACGAAGTCAAGTGCACTTTCTCGAGTTTCGAGCTGGCATACTTTCTGCGGCTTTGCTTTGCCTGTCTCGTATGCTTCACAACTGCAGGTGGTGCTGTGACATTAGTAAAGTTAAGTTTCATGACTACCGGAAAACTATCACCCATCGCGCTCTGCCTAGACAAGCTCCGGTATGTATCTCTTAATGAAGAATCATAAAGGTGATGGTACTGCTGTACCTGCTCAGCGAGCCTCTCTTCGAAATCGTCCAATCGTTTTCTTGGCACGCCTCTTTTTTAACGACCAATCACAGGTGTTGTTGTGTTGTATGTTCGGCCGTGGAGTTCGCCCAGCTTCTATGTGCACGACACGGCGAACGAAGCCCCTGTGCGACGTCCGCGGCTGTTCGTTTTCTCCGTAATTACGTGAAGCTACGCGAACGTCGTCTCCGCATGAAGTATGCCGAGGCCTTCAGGCTCAGAACTACAGTGACTCTGGGAGTCACATGCCTCTCAAGTGCTCTGCATCACCTAGCTACTGACTGATTGTTAATTATTCCCACCTGGTCTAGCCTGTATAAATAGTCCCTTAGTTCAGCTCTTTAGTTGCTGCTTATTATCTAGTTTTCTAGCTCTGTACGAAGTGTTATTTTTACTCTCTGATTTCCTGGTTCTTGACCCTTTTCTGCTTACCGATTTCTCTATTGCCTATGTGACCCTTAGAACATTATCAGATGATTTATACTAATTTATATAAAACCACTTAAGTAAGTAATAGCTCGACTACGCTAACTGGGGAATTTCACCTCAGGAAATATGGTTCAGATGCAACTTTGGGCTGCTATGCTCAAATGCCATGTGAAATTATTTTAAAAATTATTTTATAGATGAGATTTTATAAGATATATTACAATTATTTAGTGTCAAATTTTAGTAAAAATATAAAAACAATTAGGAACTTTGTATACCTTAGTGAAAATATTCCTTATGCCCTGTTGTTACAGATCCGACCAATCATCTGCTGAAACTAAATATTGTGAGAACTTTAAATTGAATCTAAAAAAGAAGTTTCAGTGTTTACATGAAGTGATAACAAACCAAGAAAACACAAAGCTTCTCAATGAGATCTACACAGAGCTCTACATCACAGAGGGAGGCAGTGGAGAAATCAATAAGGAACATGAGGTGAGACAGATGGAGGCAGCATCCAGGAGTACATTAACAGAGGAAACAACAATCGAATGCAGTGACCTCTTTACACCCTTATCTGAACAAGACAAACCCATCAGAACTGTACTGACAACAGGAGTCGCTGGAATTGGAAAAACAGTCTCTGTGCAGAAGTTTATTCTGGACTGGGCTGAAGGGAAAGCAAATCAGGATCTCCACTTCATATTTCCCCTTCCCTTCAGAGAACTGAATTTAATGAAGGACCAGAAACTCAGTCTGATGGATCTCCTTCATGAATGTTTCAAGGAGACAAAAGAAATGGAAATCTCCAGCTCACACAAAGCTCTGTTCATCTTCGATGGTTTAGACGAGAGTCGTTTAGCTCTAGACTTTCAGAACGGGGTGAATCTGTGTGATGTCACTGAATCAGCATCAGTGGAGGTTCTGCTGATGAACCTGATGAAGGGGAATCTCCTTCCTTCTGCTCTGATCTGGATAACCTCCCGACCGGCAGCAGCTGATCAAATCCCCTCTGAGTGTGTGGATCGAGTGACGGAGGTACGAGGCTTCAGTGACCCACAGAAGGAGGAGTACTTCAGGAAGAGGATCAGTGATCAGAGCCTGGCTGATAAAACCATCAAACACCTGAAGACATCAAGAAGCCTCTACATCATGTGCCAGATCCCTGTGTTCTGCTGGATTTCAGCCACAGTTCTGGAGAAAATACTGAATGAAGCTCAGAACAGAGAGATCCCCAAAACTCTGACTGAAATGTACACACACTTCATCATCATTCAGACACAAATCATAAGAGAAAAGTACCAGAAGAACCAGCAGCACACTGATGAAGAAATGCTCCTCAAACTGGGACAACTGGCATTTCAGCAGCTGATGAAAGGAAACCTGATCTTCTATGATGAAGATCTCAAGGAGTGTGGCATTGATATCAGAGAAGCCTTACTCTACTCTGGTGTGTGTACACAGATCTTCAGAGAGGAATCTGAGCTGCTTCACAGTAAAGTTTTCTGCTTTGTTCATCTGAGCATTCAGGAACATCTCGCTGCTCTATATGTGCACCTGACCTTCATGAACCGGAAGAAGAATGTTCTGAAACAGAATTATTCCTCTAAACTGAGAGTATTGCTGAGAACAGAATTGTCACTCTCACATATTCACAAGAGTGCTGTACATCAAGCACTACAGAGTCAGAATGGACATCTGGATCTCTTTGTTCGCTTTCTTCTGGGTCTTTCACTGGAGTCCAACCAGATTTTGTTGCAAAGCTTGGAAAAACATAGAGAAAGTAGCATATACAACAAGGAGAAAACAGTTCAGTACATCAAGACGAAGATTGGAGAGAATCCCCCTACAGAGAAATCCATTTGTCTTTTCCACTGTCTGAATGAACTGGGTGACAATTCTCTAGTTAAGGAAATCCAACAGTACTTGCAATCTGGAGGGCTGAAAGCAAGAACGCTCTCTCCTTCACAGTGGTCCGCTGTGGTCTTTGTTCTGCACTGTAAAAAGTGTAGCCCT
Source organism: Astyanax mexicanus (assembly GCF_023375975.1). Taxonomy (NCBI): domain Eukaryota; kingdom Metazoa; phylum Chordata; class Actinopteri; order Characiformes; family Acestrorhamphidae; genus Astyanax; species Astyanax mexicanus. Next base: position 1,528,913 of record NW_026040048.1, on the reverse strand, counting down.
GCTCAAATTAAAAAAATTGATGTCCATTTGTTGCATCTAAACTATTTGACTTCACTCAATCTAAATAAAGTCAATTGTTACAACCTTATTATTTTATTTTGACATAAACCATATTACTTCACTCGACCCAATATTAATTATTCACCTTGATCCAAGTTAAATTCTTTACATTTCAGTTTCGGAACCAAACTAATACATTTAAATTGAACCGAACTTAAAAAAAAAAACATGGCAGCATATTCAGAAGTTCCAGAAGTTACTGTGGCGTGGAAGAGGACGGATTACCAGCGAGATTCGTTTCAGTGCTCTCTTGCTCTTTTTATTTTGCTCTGAGGAGGACACTAAGAGCTGGATTTACGTGGGATTCCACTTTTGAAAGTAAAACTAACTACAGCTCCAACGCAGCTAACCCCACTCCCACACACAGAAAACACACAAAGGGTGAGGCACAAAACAACCACATAACTGATAACTACATGAATAATACTAGAACAGTGATAATAAAACATGACATGAAACTCTGGGATAAACAGTAACATAAACACGCAGAAAAACACCCACTTCCCCCAACAGGGTGAGCTCCCATAATTCCTTCCGCCCCCCCTCCAGTCCCGACGCCACAATACCATAAGCATGCGTTGCTATCTCGCGAGCGCGTTCAGGCACTTTCTCCCTCTCTCATTCTCTCTCTCGCGAGCGCGTTCAGGCACTTTCTCCCTCTCTCCCTCAGTGCTCTGAAGCACTTCTCTACAACTTCTCCTTTGCTCCACAGTGCGCATGCGCAATTCATGTTTGATTCAAATTAAAAATATTACATCCTTATCTCTTTTCTTCGAGTATGATTTCAGTGGAACCAAAACATTTGGTTTATTTCCTTCAGAATTGTAATTAATTTAGTCTGAATCAAAATTGACACATCAAAATTCAAAAAGGTTGAGTTTCACAATAAAGTCAATAATTGTACTATGTGTTCAATCATATTTATTAGCTTGAATGAACAGCTCCATGCTTCACTTTTTACAGTGTGATGACATCAGAAGTGAACATGGATGAATTTATTCTGGAGAGATATGGCAGTTCGGATAAAGTTCTTCATTCGCTGCTGCCTGTAGTTGCACAATGCAGAACAGCTAAGTAAGTAATGCTGAATACATTCACACATTAGAAGTAAACAAAAAACTCCTAGATACTGTATCTCAGAATATTTAGCACGGGTGATTCTCTGAATCATGTGCCCTTTAAAACCCTCAATCTCTTTACATTTTTGGAAACCTTTTTACTTGTTGATTAGCAAACAATGCAATATATGGGTATTTTTCTGCAGTTGTAATCATTTGTTTATCTAGTCTAACTATATATATATATATATATATATATATATATATATATGTATATGATAATGAGAAACGTTAAAAGTGTCAAAGTAAGCTGATTTTTATTTAGGGCAGGTGGTATAGTATAGGGGGATTGATAATTAACATTGATTAGTGATTATTTTATGAATTTATTAATAAAGGAGGAAATATGAAGAAAATATTTGTTGTAGCTATAATTTACAATAAAGTCAGAAAGAATTACAAAAAATAAGTTCATAAACAAGGGATGTCTCTTTATACAGGTTTTAAAATAATTTAGTTTAATACTTTTTTTAAAATCATAATCATATATCGGCCAAACTGTCTGTAATAGTGAACTAAACTTAATAAACTTAATAAGTAAGAAATGGCTAATAATAACTGCTACTTCTGCCTAAGTTTAAAGTTAGCTAAACAAGTAAATAACCTAGCAAGTTTCCTATTACAATAACCTAATATGTGCATTGTTTCTTTGGCTTGCTGCACTAAACAGCCTGTAATCAGTCATATTTGTGCCTGTTAACTGCAGTTTTTAATGTTTGACTACTCTTCAGCTGTCCACAGAAATAACTAGTGCATTTATTATTTAACTCTACAACTCTCATAATATATTAGAGGTTGAATAGTTGAACTAATGTTAAAAATATGTGTTTTCTGCAGCCTTAAGGATTGTAAACTGACTGAGAAAAGCTGTGCAGATCTGGTTTCAATCCTTAGCTCAAAATCCTCTACTCTGCAAGAGCTGGATATGTCTTGGAATAATGTAGGAGATTCAGGAGTAAAGTTGCTCTCTGCTGGACTGAAGAATTCCCATTGTAAACTGGAGATACTAAGGTAAGGACATCCAAACCACACATGACCTGGCTCCTTAGTAAAGGTTCTTCACTTAACTGGTAACAATTTGTTTTAATGTTATCTAATGAACTATTTATGATTTATATAATTCAGTATTATTCAGTATCTGCCCACCTGTTTCTTGGCTTCTGCCTGTCTGAATGATGAGTATAAACAAAGCTCCAAAAAAATCCCTTTACTAATGCATACTGCCTTAAAGTGTTTATTACATTTTTTATAAAAATCCAAAAATATGTTTTTTCAAGAAATGAACTAAATATTTAAAGGGACATGTAATAAACATAAGCAAATATTTGAAAAATATTTGTCTAGAATTAATTGAGGGATTGTTAATTTTTTTTAAGATATATGTGGCACAATTTCCTTAGTAAAGGTTCTTCACTTAACTTGTAACACTTTGTTTTAATATTCACTAATTAATTATTTATGATTTATGTAATTCAGTATTAGAGTTCTATTTCTTTAAGCCCAATTTGAATTAATACATTCCTACAAGACCTAACACTTATAAACATCTTATATCTTAAACTTATTTGTAGTCAGGCAGGAACTGAAATGACTGTAAATTAAATTTAGTTTGAGGTATATTGACATAGCACTTGACCTCAGTATATTTGCATTCATAGCTAGCAACAAATATTAATGTTGCGATGTTAATGAAACGTAGCAAAACGAAGACATTATAAGCTCTATATAATTTAAAAAAAAAAGATTTTGTCTTTGATGTAACTTTACCCTTTGCAGAAGATTTTGGTTTGTATACAGTCATGTCACACACAGCTAGAGGTGATTTACACTATGTACAGTACTGCTTCGAGAATTAAAACTAATCATTCAGTGTTGACAAAGTTAAAGCTGAACTATTCTGTGTGTTCTGAACTGAGAAATTTAAGAGTGTCATTGTATTTTTTTTTGTAGGTTGCAACAGTGTAATATCACAGATGAGGGTTGCACTGCTCTGGCTTCAGCTCTGAAATCTGTTTCCTCATGTCTGAGAAAGCTGGATTTGTATGGGAACGACCAAATCATGAGAGGACGCAAGCTGCTTTTGGATCTTCAGACTAAAGGATGTTACAGACTTCAAGAAATAATAATATGAGCAACAGAGGCGTGCAGACATAGACATCAGGTGGTGCTAAAGCACCACCAACTCTGCCCTTTATCAACCAATTTGAAACTTCGTTTTTGTTTTTTTATTATTAAGATTTTACTGAGGTCGGTTTGAAATGATCTTTTGAAAACCTGAGCGATTAAAAACGAGCGAAAACAGAATGCCCTGAAATCAGCTCACACACACCCGACCTCTCTCTTCCGCGGTCACGCGCAAGGCACACTAGATGCGCTGCAGCATCAGTTCAGTTCAGCGAGTTTTCAGCACATCACGCACGGCAACAGATAGGCTTCTTCTCCCCCCGTGTCCCACCAGCCAGGTAACATACACATCCAGTAAAATCCTACCGTTTGCCCTCTAAGCCCAAAGTGAAATCATTTAGTTGTGCAGTAATATGTCTCATACAGCACCAAACTACTATGTATTTTATCAGTTGGTGGTGTGACATTTTTCCATTGAAAACTCACGTTTAGAGAATGTTACAAATAAAAGTCAAATTTCATTCAACATGTGCGTGTAATTTTTATTATAATGAAGTGTTCCACGTGCTCTAAAAAGTGCCCTTTTTCCCCCCTGAGCACTTGCCCCCCAAAATGTCTGTGCATGCCACAGCATTTTTCAGTTCAGGTGGAAGTCTTAGAAGACTGGGATTTTTCCAGTCTTGTACTGTGGAATAAACAAACAAGTCAGTGTTACTGAAATATATCATAATGCAGTAAATCGGTTAAACATAACAAATGACAATAAACATAAGATGATAAAGTTTGTGGATTTACAACTGAAAGAGTTCCTCCCTTTTCAACATTTAGTGGCTTAACAAGAACATTTAAACAACTTGTCAATGGGGCCATGTGGGACTTCGCTTTCACAATCTCATACAATCTCATACAACAGTAAACAAGGAAGCAGACTAAAAACCAACAGCTCCTATAGCACTAAATACTCCTTGGTTCTTGGTCAATTATAAATGTTTGTCTATATTGTTTACTTATTTAATTCTCATTTGTTGTGTACATATTGTGTACTATATGTTCATATTTTTGGTTATTTTTATTTTCTTGGTTTTGGTTTGTTTTAATCCCTTAGTATGCACAGGAAATATCTTTTGAGTATTACAGGTATTGCTACGTACATAAAGCAGTATGAACCTCTCTGAGCAAGGACAACAGTTCCACCTTTTAGGGTTAGACTATTACTTTATTTTGTAATATATTATTATTATTGTGAATGGAATAAGATTTTTTAATTACAAGTTTAATCAATCTAAATAAACAGTATATGAATAGTGCAGAGAATGTGTGTGTGTGTGTGTTTTTTTATTATTCCAGTCCAGAACAGCAGGAAAGCCTGGGCATCTCAATACCTATCTGTGTGTCCATGAAGACTGACAGGTCCATTGGTGCTGTGGAGATTGGGCTGTATTTGGAATGGCATACTACATACTACTTGCTAACTAAATCTGCCTAAAGCTAGTATGCAGTATACAGTATGCGACCAAACTGAGAATCTGTAGTGCACTACAGGTACCCGGATGGTGTACTACTCCACTCTGATTTAGCAGTGTGCATGGAGAGCTATCTTCATGGTGTACTGCATCCCATCATGCATTGCGACTGGCTTTTCCAGCTCGCTTCAGAAAAAAACAAGATGGTGGCGAGTGCAAGAGATTTTTAAATTATGGAATATACATTTTTTTTAATTAAGGGAATTATTTAGGAAAGTAATGGCTCTCCGCTGCCGAGCCCCTCCGCTGCCGCGGCCGAGCGCTCTCCACCGCTGTGACCCTCCGCTGTGTGCTGCAGCAGTGAGCCATTACCTAACTTAATGTAGTAAAAAATTCCCTCAGTTTTAATAAATTGTTCTCTTTATTTAATAAGTAATTCCACTAATTCGTTCTGTTAATTTAATAAACAATTCCCTCAGTTTTAATTAATTGTTCTGTTAATTTAAAGTAATTCCCTCAGTTTTCATAAATTGTTATGTTAATTAAATATATAATTCCCTCAGTTTCAATACATATTTTCTTTTAAATAAGGGAATGATTTGAATACAAATTAATAAAATTGTTTCACTTGTGCAACGTGTCTCTATATTATTTTATTGTTGAGACTGTGTAAATATAAATGAGAGTTTGTTTAAATGTTTTCTTCTTGTTGGTAGTTATACATGGATGAAAATAGTAATAGGAAAATAAATAGGAAAACATATTTAAATAAATAAATAAATAAATAACTGGAACTTACTTGGGTTGTGGGGGCTGCTGCTGCTAAATAAAATTGAATTGTGTTAACTGCACTTACATTAAACTCTAAAATAAAAGCAGCAATTGCACACATATTCGTTTTAATAATGGAAAGATAGGAAATTTTTCATGTTCTTTCTGTTTACAACTCACTCTGAGGAATTCAGAGCACTACAGAGCACTGACTGGTGTGTCACGACCGTGTAGGGTACCACAATCAAAAGTGTTGTAGTACTGAATACTACATACTGGGCAGTGTGTAGTATGCAGTACATACTAGTGCAGTAGGCAGTATAGTCGTATACCATTCCGAATACAGCCTTTGTCTGGACTCAACAGCTCCTCAGTTTAGAAAACCAAACAAAAAGAAATTGTTCTAAAATATATAGATCTTTCATGTAAAATGTGCTCTAGTGTGCTGTGGCTAGGCTCTGCCCCTTACCTGAGGCCTGATATGAGACAGCTGCAGCTGTTTAAGGAACTAATGAAAACTGCTTTTAAACAGCTGACTGTAGTCATTTCTCAATCTGTGCTCTTGTCTGTACTTGTGTTCTTGTGGACTCTGGAAATGTCGTCAGTCTCAGCACAAGTACTGTTCCGCTTAGAAATTAGTATTATCAGCGGAGGAGAAAGTACTTTCAAAATAGTGCTGCTGTGTGATAAAATAAAGTTTGAAGTTATTTTTAAGCGAGAATGTAGTGGTTTAGACTTCAGATACGAGATACATGGTTTGTTTCTTAGGGAGCGGCTGTGTGAAAATGTGCTCCTACGTTTTAGGAACAGCGTTTTTCACTCCCCTGAGAGGGAGACGTCATTAAGTATGCAGCTGTTCCAATTACAGAATAAAAGTCCCGCGTCCTCCCATCCTCAGAAGTATGCACTTGCAAGTAATACTTGCCTAGTCCCTACTGGCACAGAATGGAAGTCTAAACTTGTGAACTCTGTACTAAGAAACGGCTTGTATCTTGGTGTTGGCAAATGTGTTACTTATGTTTCCTGAGATCTGAGCATTGTCATTTCTGCTGCATTTTTGTGTGACACGTTGCTTGTTCTAGGACCTGGATTGTCGATTTGCCTGTGCTGTATCTGTCTGCCTGTTTCTTGTTTTCTGCCTGTCCGAACAATGAGTATGTACAAAGCTCCAAAGAAAACCTTTCCTCGTGCATCCTGTCTCAAATCGTTTATTACACTTTTTTATGAAATCCAAAAAGTTTTTTTTTTTTTCAAGAAATGAAAAAAATATTTAGAGGGATATGTAATAAAAAATATTTATCTTGAATTAATTGATGGTTTGTTCATCGATTTTTTAATGAAATATGTGGCACCAATTATTTCTAAGCATGGATTAATACATCAGTAATTATTAGTTGGGTGGTTTCAACAGGGATTAAGTTTATTTGAAAACAACCTGTTACCCCATGTTTAAAAAAAATGGTGTAACAGAGTTAATAAAAAAAGTAAGGTAGATGTAACCCAGCTGTACTTTACCTTAATTTAGTGCTGCGTAACAGTTTGACAATAGTAGCTGCTTTACGGCTAAAACACACAGATCCTATAGAAATGCACAGGCAGGAGAGTGCAAGGCTCAGATGATCGGATGCAAAGGAATGGATAGGTTTGATAGCTATACATTGCAGCTAGCTCCAGCTGCCTTCGTACTATTAACTCTGTTTAATGATTCTCCTGCTAGTCTGTGGCAGCATCATGTTTGAGAGTAAGCGAGAGCGAAATGACTGCAACTAGGAACGGTTTTACATTTTTTTTTGTTGTTGGCCAAATAGTAATTTTTGTATTTTCCCTTCTATTTTTTCAGATTGCAAATGGTTCAAAGAATGTTCTGAACATTTTCCAACATTTACAAACATTTTCTAAAGGATCTATTCCTTTTTTTTATATATATATAGATCTTTTTATTGAAAAATCAGATATACAAACAGTACATTGTCATTATGTTTACAAAAGATTTTTCGTTTTTTTTTTTTTTTTTCACACTCAAAAACACCCACTCCCATCCCTCCCATCCCTCCCCCCTCCCAGACTGGACCCAAAAATAATGATAATAATAACAACAAATTATCAGAAACCGTACCTTCAGTAGACCTTAGTTTTGTGTTTGGTAGACATAGGTAGATGACAAAATAAACAAATTAAAACAGCAAATAAATAGCTCAATCTGCCTTCAGAGGTCTTTGTGATCAACAAAGTGTGCCTTTTAGTGTTCTCAAATTGTAAGACGAAGTCCATCGAATCTTTTTAATTTATTGCGATGCCTGTGGGAGCTCTTGTAGGCCATTAAAGTATGATAGAAAGGGTTCCCAAACAGATTGGAATTTGTCTGAGCACCTTATAGCAAATTTGATCTTTTCCAAGTGCAGAAATTGCATTACATCTTTCAACCACCGATCGACAGTAGGTGGCGCACTTGACTTCCAATTAAGTAAAATTTGCCTTCGTGCCAGCAGAGAAACAAATGCTATAATATTCTGTTGGTTCCTAGTTAAATTTTCTTCTTTGTTTGGTGCCCCAAATAGTGCCATCATTGCACATGGCTGTAAAGCGACTCCAAAGACCTCTGACAGTACCTCAAATATATCAGACCAATAGCCTGTTAACAGATGGCAGGACCAAAACATGTGAGTCAAATCTGCTACATTAGTATGACATCTGACAAAAGCAATCCTTGCTCTACTCCAGTGCAAGCGATGGACAACTTTAAACTGAATGAGGTTTAGTCTTGCACAAGACGTGCTACTGTTTACTCTTTTTAAAGCGTCAGTCCAGGAGTCTACTGAGATTTCAGTTCCAAGTTCGTTCTCCCAGTGATTTTTTATCTTGTCTCGGTTGACAATGTCCGTTTTCATGATGATTGCGTAACAGTGTGTAGTAAAACAGGAGCCTTCAAGATTAAAGGATCTATTCCTAGAGTAAAAATTAGGTTTTAAGGTTAAAGAGCTCTTACATATAGTTTATTGCGTATGTTTGGTTTTGGACTCATTCATACAAAATAAATTCAGGGAAATGTGACTTATATTTTATTATTTTATAAATATTTTTTTTCTTTCACAAATTGTCACTGAAAAATGAGATAATCGAATTTAATTAAAATCTGTTATATGTTACTGAGTAAAAGAAACGCTCCAGTCCATTAAAACTCAGCTTTAGTTGGACACTGGTAGAACACTGCTACCAAACCCAAAATAAATACCTTTTAGACGCTATTCTGACATAATTTTTTGTCAACTGACATAATGACCAAACAGTGAACAATTCTTTACACATTGGTGGCCAGCTGGGTTACTACCAGCTTTATATCCATTTCTTTTGTTGGTTGTTTATTTAGCTTGAAAAATTTAAGGTTTGGTTAAATATAGGGAAAAGGGGCTATGCATAATCATACTGCAGCATGAGGTTATGGTCCTAGATGGCACAACAATGGGCCTCAGGATCTCATCACAGTATCTCTGTGCATTCAAAATTCCATTCAGTGTTTGTTGTTGATAACACCTGCCCATACCATAACACCCACACCACCATGGGCCACTCGATTTACAACATTGACATCATCAAATCGCTCACCCACACCCAAATCGCTGCCATACATGCGGTCGACATCTGCCCCATACAGTGAAAAACAAGATTCATCTGTAAAGAGACGCCAGACACCGTCGAAAGTGAGCATTTGCCCAATCAAGTCAGTTACGACAACAAACTGCAGTCAGGTGGAACCCGATGGGGCCAAATCAGAGCATGGAGCAGATACCAGGAGAGAAGGCAGTACACCAAGAGACATGGAGGGGATCGTAGGTGGGCAACAACCCAGTAGCAGCTCCTTTGTCCAAGGAGAAACAGGAGGAGGAGCAGTGCAAGAGCTCTGCAAAATGATCTCCAGCAGGTCACTGATATCCATGTTTCTGCTCAAACTGTCAGAAACTCCATGGTGGTATACGGGTGGTATGAGGGCCCGATGTCCACAAGTGGGGCTTGTGCTTACAGCCTAACACCGTGCACCGTCGCCCTGTGCTCTTCACGGATGAGAGCAGGTTCACACTGAGCACATGTGTCAGAAGTGACAGAGTCTGGAGACGCCGTGGAGAACGTTCTGCTGCTGCAACATCCTCCAGCATGACCAGTGTAGCAGTGGGTCAGTAATGGTGTGGGGTGGAATTTCTTTGGAGGGCAGTGCAGACCTCCATGTGCTCACAGAGGAACCCTGACTGCCATTAGGTATCAGGATGAGATCCTCAGACCCATTGTGCTGGTGCAGTTGGCCCTGGGTTCCTCCTAATGCAGGACAATGCTAGACCTCATGTGGCTGAAGTGTGTCAGAGGTTCCTGCATAATGAAGGCATTGATGCTATAGACTGTCCCGCCTGTTCCCTAGACCTGAATCCAGTCCAGAACATCATGTCTCGCTCCATCCACCAACACCACACTGCACCACAGACTGTCCAGGAGTTAACTGATGCTTTAATCCAGGTCTGGAAGGAGATTCCTCTGTAGAACATCCACCACTTCATCAGGAGCAGCCCAGGCATTGTAGGGAGGTCATACAGGCAGGTGGAGCCACACACACTACTGAACCTCATTTTAATTTGTCTTGAGGAATTTCCACTGAAGCTGGATCAGCCTGTCATTTGATTTTCCACTTTGATATTGAGTATGATTCCAAATCCAGACCTCCATAGGATAATAATTTTTATTTACATTGATCGTTTTATGTTATTTTGTTCTCAGTGCATTCCACTATGTAATGAATAACGGAATTAAACTGGAAAATTTTATTCATTGAAATCTAAGATGTGTTATTTTAGTGTTCCCTTTATTCTTTGAGCAGTGTATGTTAAAATAAAAATAAGTGTATCAAATGTTTTTTTCAGCTTATATATAATTTGTATTCAATTCAGGAATTGTTTTAAACATTTCTTTTTTTAATATTCGCTTGCTTGTGTATTTTGATATTTAAGATCTTATGTTTTTCAGGTGTAAATTTTATGTTTTTGGAATCAGTTTTTTTCACTGTTTAATATATTTTTTTTCAGGGTTCAAATTTTTTTTTCACTTTCAGATTTTAGTTTTTTAAGTTTCAGAGGGGAAAGAGGCATGGTATATGGTTGAGGACCTACACCGGAGTACCCTGTCAATGTGCCCCTTGAAATATATGTCTGTACTGTACGCACAATGGCATCCTCTCTTCCTAGACAGACCATAGAAAAGTTTGTTTTATGTAAGATATTCAACATTTCTGCGTTAATAACTTTTTAACAGAGGATGATATCTATTAGATCCTTACATAATCAGAAAAGTACGACCACAGAGAGAGACGCACATCATTCCTTTTACTGTTTGGGTGAAATTTGCGCAACGCCCTTTTAGTGTTAATACCAAAAAACTGAGAGCACTTTTCCAGTCAAAATGCAATGCATGTACTTCTAAACCCCCTGTCTGTACACACTCATTTATTCACCTCCAAATCACTTCAGTGCATAAAAATGCCTATTAATGTTCCCAGATAATAATAGATGGCTTTAAGCATTAAAAAACACCAACAAAATAAAATACGTAAATATGTTTACTTTGAGTCATGTGGAAAATTGCACACCCATTAATGTTATGCAAAATGCATACAACTCTATTATACATTATATTTTACATATTCAAAAATTCAATAGAATTCAGCAACTGTGTATGGCACAGCTAGGTGGCAGCAGACACACACACTCTTTATATTTACAACACAGTGCCAAGTCTACTGCATATTAAATTTTACTAAAAACAAGTGTCAATGATGCAGCTAGATGGCAGTAAACATGCACAGCATTTTAAAATGTGGGTACAGTGCCAATTCTACTGTATATTTAATTTTACATATTTTACAAACTTTAAAGACTTTAAACCAAATTACACAGTGCAATAAAAACAAGTGTGTGTGATGCAGCTATGTGGCAGCAAGCATAAAAAAGTACAATTTAAAAAGTATTACATTTTACATATTTAAAAGATCAATAGAATTATAAAGAGTGTGCATGTTTGCTGCCACCTAACTGAACTGAAGTCCTACAAAAATATATATATTGTCATAATACTTTTAGAAAAAAAATGGTCCAAATAAATCAGCATTTACCTTTTATTAAGAGGTAAGAGTTTCTTGTTTCGTAAACTGATGGAACAAGTTAAATTTCTTTAGCAAGGATAAAGAACATAAATGCTCAGAGATAGTTGCCAAGCTGCCTCTCAACTGCCTGCTGTGCGCTCAGGCTATCCATGTTGTTAGTGGTAGGCCTATTTGAAAAAAAGCTGGCCAAAGAACGCTTTGTTTTCTTGGGTGGTGACACTGCTACAGAAGCTTCTCCAGCAGCTTCTGAGAGCTGCATCTGTACACTCCAAAATATCCACATCTTGCCAGGTGGGCACCAGCGGCCTAGTCTTCTTCAGGGTGCGATTTATGCAATGATAATTGTGGGTTTGTCAAGTATTTCTTCAGGGTGTAAATGGAAACCAGTACTGAAGTCAGTTTACAGTTACAGTGTCTCGCTTTCTTACTGTAATGTTTACAGCACAAAAAAGATAAATCCATTACATCAGCTAATGTAGCACTTATATACCGCACAATAACCTTTATAGTCATGTATAATACGTATATTATACAGCAAAATCCACAGTTAATCCTGCAAAAACACACACAGTGCTATTGGCTGCTATCCTTTATCAGCTTTCTCGCCATTAAATTTTAATTCATATTCTACAGGATCTCTCCCACAAAAATCATTTGTTATCTAATTCTAAATAAATAGAAAATGTAACTGAAAATCCCTGTAGATAAGACTTTTGTTACATCTCATCCACATATTTTGACACTGGGACTACAATATTAACTGTTATGGGGAAATGTAGGAATGCATTTATATAGCTTGGCTAATGCCTTTTAAAAAGCTTGGCTATTGTTAATTTAGATAGAAAATACGTCTTACCTTAAAAAAATTTAATACACCAGTTTACTGTAAAACTACTCATCTGAGTAACTAATTCCTCACTAGGTCTACTGCAACATATAAAGTTCCTTGTTCACATTTCCTTTCCGCCCTAAAGGAGAACTCCAGTGTAAAATGGACTTTTGGTGTAGTAAAACATGATAAAAATACTTACCTTTGATGAATAGCACACCTCTATTCTCCCACAGCATTCCGAGATCCAGAAAGTTTAACACTGTAAACCACTTTTTACACCGTTATCCAGATTTAAAGTAGCTCCACACCTCCTTGCTAGAATCCAGAGAGCCTTGACATTTAAAACGAGGCATTAATAACTTAAAAAGTGCACAAGAAGCTTATTAAAAAACACTGTTTACATCCTATAACCCAAGCTTCAGCTCCGAGCACCACTATTACTGAATTGAAAATAGCATAGCTGTATGGGAGAGAGATGCGAAAGAAGCCATTTCTGCAAGCACGCCACAAACAGAGTCACCTGAGGTGTGCTTTTGCCCATGATGCCACTCTTCAGAGGAGATTCAAATAGGAGAACAACTTGCAATTGGCCACCTTAAATACCTTTTCTCATGATTGGAGACACCTGGCTATGAAGTTCAAAGCTCAATGAGGTTACCAAATCAATTTTGTGCTTCAGTAAAATGTAGTTAGGAGTATTCAAATCAATGAAATGATAAGGGTGCCCATACTTTTGCACCGGTCAAATTTTGGTTTAATGCATATTGCACATTTTCTGTTAGTACAATAAACCTAATTTCAATCCTGAAATATTACTGTGTTCATCAGTTATTAGATAAATCAAACTGAAATGGCTGTTGCAAACACCCAAATATTTAGAACTAAAAATGATTAAGATTAATAGAGGTGCCCAAACGTTTTCATATGACTGTATATGTCTATGTTATTTTCAGTTCAGTAATGGTGGCGTTGTGACCCAATACCCCCCGTAATTCACACCCCGGTCTTCTTGTTCTTTGAGAGGACCTCTGTGAGCCCTTTTCTGCTTCAGAACCTGCTTCACCATTTGCTGATGGGAGCACCATCTTGTTGGTGTCTCACTAATGAGCTTGTGTTTTGGCAAATGATACTGTTCCTGGGCAGCTGCAAGGTTCTTGCTCTTCTTCCATGAGAAGAAGAAGGCAGCCACAATCTTTTTACAGACCCCAACTGCTCGGTCTACCCACTTATCTACGGAAAGAAAGAAAATGTTGCAGTGTTAGTTCTTATTTTTATTTATTATTTTAACAATATTTTCCCACTTTTTTATATAATTTTTACAGCAAACATAAACTATTCCTGCTTAACTACATTTTCTGTTTTTATTTCGCACCTGATGTGGTAAAGTAAACATCCAAGCCAAGAAAACACAAATTAATTTAAGAGACTAGCTATTTGTTTAACTAATAATTAACTAATTTAGATAAATGAATAATAAATGAATAGCCTATAAAATCACTTTTTAGGGGGATGAAAAAAATAGTAACAATAAGCCATTCAATACTAAGAAATATCTATGTCTGTGTATGGTGTAGAGCCATATGCAGTGCAATGCTCTTCAGTCATACACAACCCAAAGCACCTCAACTCCAACAATTTATTCATATTAATAAAAGTCTAATGACACAGCAAGCAACAGCTCTATAGTAGTCACAAATTGCACACAAAAAAGTATATCAATCTAACATTATCTTGATAGAACTGGCACTTGTATGATAGATTAACCACATATAACGTACCAACAGAAAAGTTCAGCCAAAGTCCCGGAAGCACTGTAGTCTTGTCCATCTGTTCAGTTCAGCAGCTTTGATGACATTGGTCCCGCTGTCTGTGGTAATGCAGATCTGACGGTCCTCGTGGAGTTCCCAGGACGCAAGCGCACCCGCCCAATCCCTCTGCAATGGCCTCACCTGTGTGATCCTCCAGAAAGTAGACCGACCGGATGCAAAAACTGAAAAGCGTACATTCTTGGTTAATAAAATGAACCGTCAGGGTTATGTAAGGTTTGGAGGTTCTGTTAGACCACAGGTCAGCTGTGGTTGCAAAATCTGAGGCTGATTTCAGCTGCCCGAGCAATCTTTCTTTAACCTCGTCATAAGGTCCTGGAATAGCTATGCGTGAAAAATTATCCAAGAAGATTGTCACAGCTTTAGTGATGTCTTTATGGTGTTTAAATTGTATATCATATGGCAGAAATGCAGCTGTCACACCTTAGCCTGTGTCTGTCCTGTGTTTTTTCCTCTTTTGGTTTTCTGTGCTCCTGCCCTCGGTTTTCCTGTCATGTGTTCCCAGCCATGTGCTTTTTTAAGCACATGGCATTGTTTTGTTATTGTCCAGTCTCCACCCTAGCCCCGCCCTAGCCCTGCCCTAGTCATTAGTGTTATCACCTTGGGTGTGACCGAAATGGCTCCCTATTTACTAGTTAGGGCACTATTGAGTATGTCAGCCATTTTTCTTTGCGTGTCCGAATCATAAGGGGGGATTCGAACGTGATTTTGAGGGCACTAAAAACTCCCATAATGCATCATGATTTATAGTAAACTTCGCTGCTTACTAAGCGAGCTAAATGTGTCCCAAAATGCTTTGCGGGTCTCGCTACTAAGCAACAGACAGCCGAAGAAACGGAGAGGACAGCGAGCCATCAGGGTTGCCAGATTGTTACAGTGGGATTCAGATTTCACAGATTTCCAATTCACAGGGTAAAACATGTTTCAAATCCACAAAATTACTGAGAAAACCACCCAAACAGCTGATGTTCGTCATATTAACAATATTACAGGGTTTATTCCAACATGATCTTAACTAAAATATTATAAATATCTTAAATATCACTGATTACAAAAATATATATTTAAATGAGTTTATCTGCATATTCGTATTATGTGTTTTGTGCCTTGTATCATTGGACACACAAAACAAAAGCGTAAAAACAGTACATAAAAACAACCTTGCAAGCAATCAAAGAAATAAATAACTTACTCACATATAACAACGATTATAAACACAGCTTCAAATTTCCATCAGCAGGACTAAAAGCTCTGTCTCTGCAGGGTTAGATATCTAACTATAACACCGCCGAGTTAAATTTCCAAACTCGTTACACCTGGTAGTTTTGTTCACCTGTCAAATCACAGCGTTTCCTCCAGACAATTTCAGATACAACTCGACATTTGGCATGAAACCACCCAATCTGGCAACAATGCAAGCAGGTGTACGCTTCATGTAGTTCAGTAATGTGAGGATCATCTTTTAAACAGCGTAAATATAACAAACAGATAAATAACGTCATGATCAGCTCAGAGCTTCACTAACTTTAATTCAGAGCTCAGTTCAGTGTGTTTATGGAGTTTTAAACACGGCTCAACCCCCCTCACCTGTGTGTGTTTAGGCGACCGGTGCTGGCGCATGATAATGATGAGTAAGTGTCCGAATTCACTCCTGTTTCAACACTAATTAGTGAACTTATTAGTATCTCCCTACATAGCGCAATACTAATGAGGGAGTAGGGAGCCATTTCGGTCACAGCCCTTGTTTCTCATTTGTAACTCCGCCCCCTCATTACCTCCACAGGTGTCCCTAGTGTGTGCCTGTGTATAAATACCCCATGTGCTACTTTGTTCTCTGTAGTGCTTTTTGCTTCTACGTGTCCTGTTACTCTGTCCGGATCTTGTTTATCTGTTTTGTTTAGCCTCCGACCTGCTGTTTTTTGTCTTTAGTTTTCCATGTTTGCTTTATGTAGTTTGTTTCTTTATTTGTTATTTTTGCTTGTTTGTTTCAGTCTTTTAGTTTATCTTCTGTTTCATAGTGTTTTGTTTTAGTTACCTTTTCTTTACTTTATTCCATAGTGTTTTGTTCTTTGTTTAATTTTGACTTTTACTGAAATTGGTTTGACTTGCGCTTGCATCCTGCCTCCTCTCTGTTACAGCAGCCACCTGTGTATGAGGTGGTGGATTGAATGTGTTACCGCTGCTAGTAGGCACCACTCTCCTGCAGAGGTTGCAGCAAGCTGATTCCTGAAATGTGTCTGACCTTCGAAAGCCAAACCAATTCCACACAACCGAATTTTTCTTCCCTCTCTTATTAATAATGTCATCAGCTTTGTTGCTTGTGGAAGCTTGTTCCACCTCTTTATCTCCATCAGGAGCACTCATCGTTCTGCAGTGGGGCAGAGCGTAGCAGAATGAGGAGCCTAGCCTATCATAGCATATGCTGCGTGCTGTGGTGATAACTCTGCTTAAAAGGACGCCAGTGTCCCGTAATAAACACCTTTTCTATGACAAATGCTTTAAATAATAGCGTTATATATCGAAATTCCGAAAAATTTATATCACTGTTATTGAAACATTTCTTATAGCGATAATTATCGTTATCGAATTAATGTCGAGGCCTGCATAAACAGGAAGTGTGATGTTTTTATCCCATTAGAACTGTGAATCGTACAAGACTTGTATGTTTTAAACATTTTTTTTTACTTGTACAGCTTAAAACTATTGCTAATAAGCTCAAAGTTTTTACCATTTACTGTAGGAGCAGGACACACCCCCAACTGGTAAACACGCCCCCAAATGGTAAACTGGTAATTCAAGTTTCCCACTGATAAATACAAGTTTGTGGTGGTGTTCATTTGCTTTCATCTTGTAAATACTATATTTCCAACACAACTTAAAGGCAGCATTAGAGTGGCCTTTTATTGTGGCCAGCCCAAGGTATATCTGTGTAGTAATCACTGTGTCTTATCAGCATCTTGATATGCCACACCTGTGACTGGTGGATGATTTATCTCAGCAAAGGAAAAGTGCTCACTAACACAGATTTAGACGCAATTGTGAACAAAAATTGGAAAAACAGGCTTTTTGTTTCAGAAAGGCCTAACGTCTTTGAGTTCAGCTAATGAAAAAATGGTAGCAAAACCAAAAGTGTTGCATTTATATTTTTGTTCAGTGTAAATTGGCCACAGTTTTTCTCACTGTTTGGCAATGTCATTAAAGTGTTCACTTCAAACAAGACATTAGGGTTTGGCACAATTTGTCACATCACCCAGGTACCCCATTGTACTTTGCAACAGTATAGATGATAAAGCGCAATACTAAATTACAGACATTTTCCTTTTGTCAAATGAAATATATCGTCATATCGCACAGCCCTAGTAAGCAGTCAGTTAGCTTTCTGTGGTTGTCAACAATCCAAAAAGTCAGAGCTTGCCATGGTATGAAGGTGTGTCAGTACTCTTCTGAGATGCAAAATTAATGCAGAAAAGCACACTGAGATCCTAGAGCAACATATACTGACTATTTTTTAGGGAATGTCCAATGCTTTTTCAACCACATGCTGCACACATTACAAAAGCATGACTGTAAAAAAGGAGGTATTGGTTCCAGACTGGTCTGTCTGCAGTCCTGACCTGTCCCCAAGACAAAATATGTGAACAATTTTTAATAAAAAAATGTCAAGACAGATCTGCACACTTCTTGGTATTTTAATCTCAATGTTTTCATGAGGTAGAGTCACCTGTAATAGTTTTCTCAGTGTCTTGAAGAAGGAGTTTCTGGAGGTGCTGAACAATAGCTGCTGCTGTGAGAGAATTAATGGCAGCATTATGAAGATTTAAATGTTTTACCATCCCAAATTATTTTTAAAATGTGTTGCAGGGCTGAAATGCAGTAATGGATGTATAGTAACACATTAAATGAAGTTGAGCAGATAAAACATGACATATCTCGGTTTGTACGATCTCCAGTCAAGTCAAAGTAAATGTAAGAAAATGTGTTTTTGTATTATCCATAAATGTATCAAATTATTTTAATTTTGGGCTGTACAAAAACAAGGTGAACTGACTGATCTTTTACTTTAACTAGAATTTAGTTTAATTTAATGTTTTATCTTGCTATATTCCATGTTGTCATTTGTCAGCCTTCTTTTGCCAGGTGATGTGGCTTTGGCCTAGCCTTACACAATCTGTCCCAAGCCCTGGTGACTGCAGTCTGTGATGACAGAACTCCCGCTGTAGCAGAAGAAAAAAAACTTACCTGTGACCCAGTGACTTATCATAAACTGCATCATTACTGGCAAACACTGGCATGCGAAGAGTTCAAAACCTTTTATCCTCTAAATCTAAGTGTGCATTAAAGTCATGGGGGAGAGAGTGTTTTGAGTGAAAACAAAAGTGTGTTCTTTCAGTTGCAGAATACTTTTGCATGTCACACTTGAGGCTGATTTTTATTTGATGAAAATTGCTGAAAAACCATGCATCATTTTATTCCACTTCACACTTATGCAATACTTTGTGTCAGTCTATCACTTAAAGCTTAAAAAAAACACATTCAAGTTTGTGATTTTGACAAAATGTGAAACAGTTCAAGGCGTATGAATTATTTTGCAAGATTGTATTTAAACTTCTAAAGACATTTCTTATACTTTCTTCATTAAAATTATTTCTCTCCATGGTTTGATGCTATTTCTTGGTTTCTACTTTCACACATAGGCGTAGGAACCGAGGGGGGGGGATGTCCTACCCAATATCAGAAACAGGTGGATTTGTCCGGGCTGCAGCGAGCTGACGTTAAAACATATCTGGATATACAGCGATTTTTCTAAAAGAAAGGGAACGGAGCTAACCCTGTAAACTGTGTTGAGATTATTTCTGATAGCTGGTTTAAAATAAACAAATCAAAACCCACAGATCATACCCTCTGTGAGCTTGTGATAGTCATTGTGATTTTTAGACTAGGATTACTGTAAATTATAATGAAGGAAAATCCTTTAAGCTAACTTAACTAGTTAGCTAGAAGCTGGATGTAGTGGATAGCCAGATTTCAGTACAGTACTTTATGTTGGTAGTTTAAAGCAGTTTCTTATCCCTGATCAGAGTCCTAAATTTGTGTGTTTTCACCGGATCCAGCTCATCAGCTAATAAACTCTCATTTATTGAGTTTACCTGTTAAAATCCCTTAGCCCCTTAGATTTACTGATGGAATATATTTGGTCCTTTAGTAAAAGCTCATGAAACTAACAGACTAGGAGGGTTTGGGTCATCTAAAGTTTATATTAACATCTGCCAAAACTCTCACATAAGGTTACATTCTTTTACCTAAAAGACCACCATCATAAGAAGTACTTTTAGTCGAAAAAAGGTGGCATAAATGTAAATATACAAATATACAACAGAATTGACATGCCAGTACATAATAATAATAACAATAATAATAATAATAATAATAATAATAATAACTCTTATATAATTTTAAACATTAGGTGATACCTCATCAGTTTTTTTATATAAGTATATAGTTGAGACATTGTACGCATATTTTTTTAACAACAGTAAATGTAAAGTGGAGTATCATGTTTAGGTTGTAAAGTGACCTTTACTTGGATGTAACTAATAATAAACAGAAGTACAGAAAAGAATGGTTTATTTGTGATTAAAGGTTTATTTGTAACAAATGTTGTTGTAAGAAATTAAAAGGTGGGCTTTGATTCATATAAGCAGATGTGCCCCCCCCCCCCCCCCCCCCCCAATATCAAACCCGCTCCTACGCCCTTGCTTTCACTTACCTAGAAAAACAGTATCTTTTAATTCTTTGTGAAGAATGGGGAAGTACACTGAAGGAAACAGTTTAAAATCTGCGCCGCTGTCTGATCCCCCCGTACTGTTTACCTGATTTACTGTCCTACTGTATCTAACATTCAGCGACTCAGCGAGAGAAACGGACCTGAAGACAACATGAACACAGTAAGCTCTCAGTTCTCTGTAGATCACCTGTTAAACAATGAGCAGGGCTTTGACTTATGGTACTATAATAAGTAAATGAACAAATATACATGTTTAGATACATTCACAGCTCATGCTCTGGTGTGGTTAACATTTATTCATATAATTATCTTCTGTTATTTTATATATTTCATTTTATTATGCAACATATTTATTTCATTTATTTCTTTAGTGTTTTTCTTGTGCAGGTGTTTATTGTGCAGGTGCTTATTGTGTGGTTTAAACCAAATCTAATAATACTCTGTATGATTTTGTATTTAGCAAATTACCAAATTACTCTTTGCTAGGATGCTAGGATACCACAAACTGTTCCTATCATAGTAAGCTATTACATACACATATTATACAAATATTGTCATTTAGAGCAAGTGAGAAATGGCCAAAATAACAAAAATAATGCAGAACTTTCAGACCTCAAATAATACAAACAAAACAAGTTCATATTCATAAAGTTTTAAAAATTCAGAAATCAATATGTATATATACTTAATGAATATTTAAATACAAGCTTCCCTGTTAGTTTTCAAACTTAATATTTTGAAGCATGCCAAGCCCATAAAGATGAACTATTTTTATTGGTGAGTTTAATTGGTTGTCACAAGAATAATAATAACAATAACAACAACAATAATAATAATAATAATAATAATAATAATAATAATAATAATAATAATAATAATAATAATAATAATAATAATAATAATAATAAATAAATAATATTTTTTATTAATTCAAATGTTTATTTAAATAAGTGAGTGTTATTCTTTCCTTATCCTTCCTTAATCTTCCTTTTCTTAATTTTGATTTATGTGGTATGCGTGGAGCAAGCACGTTTTAGGCACGTCTTTGTGTGTATACCCTTTATAAATGAGGCCCTGTAAAATGAAAGAACAGTGTTTTTATTGTTGATCTCACAGGCTGAGATATTTTCAGTTAGATCTGTATGTGAACACTGTTGGTTATGGAGAAAACATGACTGTATGAACACACTGTTTAGGTTCAAGAACAAGAACATAGAGCTTATTTTTTCATAATAAATTTTCACTTTTTTTCAGTTTGACTTGTTAACTCAGGTTTTGGAATAATTATGTCAAGGGGCAACAAGTGGGAAATCCCCTTTAACTAAGCTAGTCTGGAAATGCTACAGGAAGCTGAGTATCTTTAAATGATTTACAACTTATGTACAAACATATGTAAGCTAACCTGTGACGTTTCTCTGATGTGTTTATACTCCCTCTGTAAAATAATACATGCATGAACATAAAACTTAGACCTTTATCAGTTGTAATTTATGTGAAATTGTAAATTCATTAGCTGGACAAATTTTTAAATTATTTAAAACTAAAA
Organism: Astyanax mexicanus; assembly: GCF_023375975.1. Lineage (NCBI taxonomy): Eukaryota > Metazoa > Chordata > Actinopteri > Characiformes > Acestrorhamphidae > Astyanax > Astyanax mexicanus. The sequence goes on along the minus strand of NW_026040048.1, from coordinate 1,507,249 downwards.
TCACACATTTTATACATTGCATACGGCAAAGACTGAATAAACAGTATATAAAATAGTATATCAGTATTGATGCTATAACAGTAAACCACATTATCAGAAAAGCCCAATCACAATGGTGAATGGGAAGGTTTGGGTAAATATGCATTTGTGCATTTACATATTTAATGTGGAAAGTGAAAAGCGAAAATGCATGCATTTTTTATTACAAATTAATCACAATGTTTTGCACCAGCTTCCTCCTGTAATCCATGCTTTTAACAGAGCCTGGTGACAAATTAGTGTCTTTATTTAGTCATGTAAAAAATAGCAAAGTATTTAGACTAACTATACTAAGTATAGACAATTTGTGTACTGTTTATTCAGTCTTTGCCGTATGCAATGTATAAAATGTGATTTTAGTTTTTATTTCATTTAAAAATTTGTATACTATATTGTATAACATTGTATAACTATATTTACAATTTCACATAAATTACAACTGATGAAAGTCTAAGTTGTATATACATGCATGTATTATTTTACACAGGGAGTATAAACACATCAGAGTTTCTACGAAACCAGAAACCTCACAGTTTAGCTTACGAACTTTTTCCAAAAGTTGTAAATCTTAGAAGGATACTCAGTTTCCTGCAAAATTCTCAGACTGGCTTAGTTAGAGGGGATGTCCCACTTGTTGCCCCTTGACGTAATTACTCAAAAACCTGAGTTAACAAGTCAAACTGGAAAACAAGTGAAACTTTACTGTGTCAGAAAAAAGAAACACTATGTTCTTGTTCAAGAAATGGATCTTAACATAAAAGATCTCAGCCTGAAAGATCAGCAATAAAACACTCTTCTTTTATTTAACAGGGGATTTATTTATGAAGGGTATGTACACACAAAGACATGCCTAAAATGTGCAAGGGCAACATACCACATAAATCAGGATTAAGAAAAGAAAGATCAGGGAAGGATAAGGGAAGATTAATACTCACTTGTTTAAAGAAACATTTAAATTATAAATTTTTCTCTCTCTGCAGGTTTAAAGTTTTAATGCCTGTTGTATTTTATTCCACTTTATTTGTATTATTAGATTTACAAATATTAGTTTTTCGGGTCTATTGTTTTTCATTTGTATTTGTCTATTAAAATCTATTTTGTTTTCTCACACTTTTAAACAATAATAATATAAATAATAATAATAATAATAATAATAATAATAATATTGGGACAACAAATTAAACTCAATAATAAAGACAGTAAAACTTTATGGGCTTCACATTCTCCATAATGTCTCTTATTGCCAAAAATTCCTCCATTATCCTGCTCCAAAAAAAAATAAACAGGGAAGCCCATATTTGAATATAAATTTTTTAAATCAGATTTTTTTGGGTGCACACCTTTTCTTGGCTTTTGTGCATGTGCACACTTTTAATAAACAATCCGGACAGAGTTTTATAAAGGCCACTTGGTTTGATGTAAGATGTGTTCAGTAATTGTTGTTGTCAAATGTAAATTAACTGTGTCATAATGCGAGAGTATGTATGCATGTATAATAATAAAAAATAAATAAATAAATAAATAAATAATAATAATAAACAAATAAAAAAAAATAAAAAAAAGCTTAGCAAGGCACAGACTAGTAATCAAACAGGTTTTGAACAATGCAGACTAGAAGCTAATCAGGCTGAAAGAAGAGAGTAAAACAGTAGCTGGACAGAGTACATTTCCCTCCTGAACATTACTGGATCCTCTGAATTACGAGATAATTTAAGAGATGTAATAATAAAAAATGCTAGCTTTTAGCTAATGCAACAGTGCATTGAAAATCAGTGGAGATGTAACACAAGAGTTGGATCACATTTTGTATTATTATTCTTCTACAGAGAGGATCATTAAAGCATTCAGAGAGAGAAAAACACTTTCAGTCTGGTAATGTTGAGCAGTGTAGTCTGTGTTACTGTTAGAGCTTGTAAAAGGCAGATAAAAAGAGAAAGAGAGAAAGTTTCTCAGTCTTGGTTCTGGAGCAGCGCTTCCCTGTTGGTTTATTATTTATGTACGGTCATTAGATTAAACTATATACAGCACCTGTATATAGCACACTAATCATCTAACTAACTGCCCTTGCTGAAGTGAGCTGGGTTTGTTAAAGCAGATAAAAAACTAAAACCTAGAATTTAATTAATTTCACTGCATAATAAACATAATTCAAATCTTCATAAGATAAACAAACCACTATAACCCGTATTGTGAAATCCAGAGAGGCTGGTGAGTAAACAGACTGGCTGAGCAGCTTTTGACCAGCACAGCATATGATGGCCCAACTGGTCTGTCAGGATAAACAGGGGTGCTTGAACAGTATGATTAGAGCTCATACTGATAGAGTAGCATGTAGAACAGTGTAGAATCTACTTCTCTAATTAAACACATTAACAGCATTAGCACTTGTCTCAGCTACACTAGTTGGTACGGTGCTATATATATATACTTCCATTTACTGTACTTTATATACTTTTCTGTATACAAAATGTTTGGTCCATATCTGTTTTGTAATGTTATGTAATGTTCTGCTGCTATGTATTGCACCATGGGTCTCCCTTTACTTGTTAACGTATGCCACTCTTCTCTATCAGCCTGTCACAGAAGATGTCTACCAAAAGCCCCGCCCACCTTCACTGAAACCTCTACGTCTTAAAATGCGCAGTTCTGTTTCAGAGCCTGTAAACCAGCAGATGCCACCCTATCTAGAGATGCTACAAGCAGAAGGGTCACAGGTCAGTCACTCACACAACTCAGGATATGTAAAAATTGATGTTCTAAAGCTGGGTGATAGCAGAAACACATTCATTTCACAATTTCCTGTTCAGGCTAATTAAGCAATAGAACACGAGAGGGAATGTGTTATCATTTCGTGTTGGTTTTAACTAGCCGGCTGGACTGTGGTTAGGTTAGCATAGCTTGCTTTAGCTCAACATTAGCTCAACATTAACATTAGCGTTCTGGCTGTCAGACGGCAATTACTTGAGTGATTTTCTTTCCCTTTTTTCCACAAAAGTCAGCGCTGCGGGCGAGCGTGCCGTGGTTGAGCGCTAGCCTGTGCTAAGCTAACACTGCCGCTGATGCCGTTGATGATTCTAAGCTGTCCTATGTATATACGCCATTACTCAATGCGTCGGCAGTGTGATACAGGTTTAGTGTGAGAAGGCCGTGATGTTTTCCCAAATATCATCACGGCTAGAACACTTCTCAACCAATCAGATTGTGAGGTCAGACCTAACTGTTGTATAATCTGCGTTTGATCACTGCTCTACCCTTTGGTTTTTTATCTTGGTTCACTTTGTTTGGTTGCCTGGTTGTCTGTTTCTTTGGTTTTAGATTTAGTTTTTTTTTTTTTTTTTTTTTTTATTACTTTTTTATTAGGTTTGCCCATGTCTGGTTTGGTCACTACAGTGTTATGAAACAGTTTGGGCACTGATCATTTTCATGATTTTCCTTTAGAAACCATTGGTTGTTCGAATCAGCAATTTTAGTTAAATATGTTATATAGCAGACCAACACAGTGAAATGAAATTAAGAAGAGAAATTTAGTTTATAGGATTTACAGAAAGTGTGCAATAATTCTTAAAAACAAAATTAGGCAGGTGCGTACATTTTGGCACCTCAACAGAAAAATTACATCAATATTCAGTAGATCCTCCTTTTGCAGGAATAACAGCCTCTAAACACTTCTGATAGCTTCCAATGAGAGTCTGGCTTCTGACTGAAGGTATTTTGGACCATGCTTCCTTACAAAACATCTCCAGTTTAGTCAGGTTTGATGGTTTTCGAGCATGGACATACTCAACTTCATTTACTTGCTTTGGTCTGAAATGTGTAGATTAACCCAAGAGCAAAAGCATAAGACCTCGTGAAGATGCTGGCTCCAGCTGGGTGGCAGCATCATGTTGTGGGTTTGTTTTGCTGCAGGACGGCCTGGTGAACTTCACATACTGTCATATAATGAGGAAAGAATATTATGTGACAATACTGAAGCAACATCTCAAGACATGAGCCAGGAAGTTAAAGCTTGTGCGCAAATGGGCCTTCCGAATGGACAATGACCCGAAGCAAACTGCCAAACTAGTTACAAAAGTGGCTTAGAGGCTTGTTGAAGAATATTCAAAAATCATACAGTTTAAGGGCATTGGTACCAAAATAGTAATGAAATTCATGTAAACTTTTGACTTTGCAAAAATCCAAAGATCACAAAAATCTTTTTTGTATTTTCCTTCCCAGAACATGAGGGAACATGCTCCAAACACCGGCGGTTGTTACTCTGATGTACGAAATGCTCCTCCTTTACCAGTCAAATCTAAAATGCGCAGAGCCAGTGAAAACACCCCCTGTAGGCCAGAATCTCCAAAGGTAACTATAGACACAATCCACTGACTTACAACTCTACTACCAGAATCTGATTTAATTCATGATGGAATAAGCTCACAAGCTGAAGAAACTGTGGATGCAGTAATGAGCCACTAAGAAAAAATGGTTAAGCAGGAGAAACACTATATATGCTATACATTTTTTTGTATTTTATGAGTACATGTATTTATATACTTACCGATAGCAATGTTGGTATTCATGCATCCAAACCAAAATGTACAACTTATATTGAGGAGTGACAACTAGGGCTGGGTATCATTTTAAAATGTACGGTACCTTGAATTCACTACTGATACCCAAACAGTATTATTTTTGACACCTTTTTTTACATTGCAACCAAAAAATGTCTCATTCTCATAATGTCACCTTGGAACAAACAATGAGCATAATTGTGGCGCTTTGTTAAGAACAAAAAGAGTAGTTTAACTGCTTTAACTACAAATATTTTCCCTAATAATGGATGCATTTCAGTTTTTGAGAGTTTTTTTTAAGAAATATCAGCATTAGATTAAATTCTATTTATATTAGCTGTAATAACATTGTAGTGTGGTTTAGATATGGCAGACCTTTTTACTGTATTATAATCTCTGGGTAGAGAGAGAGAGAGAGAGAGAGAGAGAGAGAGAAAAAGAGAGAGAGAGAGAAAGACTGCGCGAGTGTGCAAGATACAGCACGAGTGAGAGGTTTCAGTGACAACAAACACTGATTTACCTGTGTAGCACAGTACATCAGTTTACAGCAGGGGTGTCAAACCTTTTTTGTTGGGGGACAGAAGGAGAAATATATTTGAAGTCACGGGCCACACTCTGTAATAAAACAAATAATGAAATATACCACTTTAAATAATACTTTTTTCCTGATTACTTTCATTTACACACCATTTTACTTGACTTGCTATCTTTATCTTTGACAGTGTTGTGTATACTAAGATTTTTCAAATTGATGTTTAATTTCATGATGTCTCTTAATATTAAACTCCTTAATTACGGCAACTTTTAGACTCTTTAGACTCTGGTCCATTTACAACTGCGCACTCTCTCCGCTTTTCTGCTCTAAAACTGTGCACCCTCTCCGCTTTCAGGCCCGTTTCTGACACTTAGCGTTCAAATTTTGAATCTCACATTATAAGAACCTGCTTAACAGCGGGCCAACTTTCATTCTATTTCTAAAACACCTCGCGGGCCGCTCCAAAAAAGGAAACGGGCCGCAAATGGCCCGCGGGCCGTAGTTTGGACACCCCTGGTTTACAGAGTTTAACAGTTGCTAGACTTTGCTAATCTTTCACTTTTGTATTTATTTATTATTTATGTCTTACAGCTTTTACCCAGATTGCCTAGTGAAGAGCTGTATCAAAGTCCCAGACAGCAGGTAAGCATACAGTACTGTAATGCTACATACAACAAATTTGATAAACACTTTAAAGGTCTTATTCAATCGTTTTGTTTTTTTTTTTCATTCATTTTAACATGTCTAGTTGTGGTCTCTAGTATGAATGAATGTCATGTGAGCCGTTTTTTGTTTTAAAAAAGTGCTCCGGTGTTTCTGTATAATTCTGCTTTAGTTAACTGAATTAGAGGTCTCTGAAGAAAGACAGGATTTTGTCTCTTGTTCATGAATATTCATGCATGCAAACATATCGCCTCTAATTGGCTAATAGCACTGCGGCAGAGAACGTGACCCCCACCCTCCCACAGTCAATTTTACAGCACTAAAACTTAAAAGACAAAATGTTTTCACAGATACAGCCATGGTTAAAGATATAGCAGCGTCGCTTGGCATTGATAAAAAAAATTTAATCCGCAGGGCCGCTCGCATCATGACCAAGCAGCGCCACTCTCAGTATTGATAACGTGTCTTTCAGCTAAACTATCGCTGCTAAATTCTTACCTCAGACTTGGTGATTCGGAGCTTGGGCAGTTTCACCACGTCGAAGCCCCAGAGTCCACTCTATATTATACAATCTGACGCGAACAGCGCCCGCTCTGACCGGTGTTCTGTCGAGTTGTGCTGCCTTGTCAAACCGTACTTCCCTAGTGTTTATTTAAGGTCTCGGTAAAATGTATAATCGACCGGAGATCCAATTTAAACCTATACTTACTTACACAAGATAGCTAACTCTAACTAGGTGCTGTAAACAGAACTGTTAGCTCCTTTGCTAACGATAGTGTTGGCTCAGCTGCAGGCAGGGTTCTGCGCTGCCTCTGGCTGGGCAGTCCTGAGCCGAGATGGGTGAGGCCATGAATACTAATTCACTAGTTGTCGTACACACGGAGCTTTTCCTGATTGACTTGTTTTTCTAAATATTTTCTTTTCTTAGCTACTGCACACAATGGGGGTTGAAAAACAATTTTATATGAAGCATGCATAAACAACTTAGAGAGACCTATAGTATTTCACAAATAACAAGAAAAGGTGGATTTTAGCGGAAGGAGACTTTTAAATATGATGTAAAATTTGCATGATATTTATACATAGACAATTATATACGTGAATCCAAAAGTATGTGACAGGGTGAGCGAGTGAAAGTCTTGGTGCAGTGGTAGAGTTGTGGTTTCTTAAAAGTAAGATGGACGACAAGAGTTTGATGGTCTGGAATGAACACTGCTACTGGCTGTTTAGCAACCAGACGGCCTAAACATTCTGACCATTCTGAGGTCATAATATAATATATCAGCAAGTAGCTCTCAATAATAATTTGGTATCAGTATTTATCACGAGTATAATGTACAGACATCATACACATATCATATCAACTTAGTAGAACTTACTCTGTATAGCCAGCACAGTAGCATCATCCTGACATAACAAATCAGTGATTAATTAATCTTGGAAAACAGTTAGCATCTGG